>NW_026057580.1:87087541-87235515 GCF_023721935.1 Panthera uncia
TCCAGTGCCCCCTCCAAATGCCCCCTCCAGGGGCAACATAACCTCCAGTTGGGGGACACACTACTGAGTAGTGCTTTCCTAGCCACATAAAAGAGTTAATGCTCCAGGGCATCTGGGTGGCTCAGTGGCTTAGGCGTCCAACACGGGTCATGATCTCACAGTTCAGTTGGTGGGTTTGAGCCCTCATCTGGCTCTCTGCTGTCAGCGCGGAGCCCGCTTCAATCCTCTGTCTCTCTCTCTCTCTCTCTCTCTCTCTCTCTCTCTCTCTGCCCCTCCCCGGCTCTTACGTGCTCTCTCTCTCAAAAATAAATTTTAATAAACATAAAAAAAAAAAAGAGTCTGTGCTCCCTTTCATGGACATTTTTACAGCAAGTAATTGAGGCCTTGAACCAATGCTCAATAGGGCTCTGTCCACACTTTGTCAGGTATCTGGATGGAAACAGAAAAACGAAACCACCTGCACATTTTATGCAACACGGATCAAAATGCCTACTTACTGTACATGGAAAATGGCTGGAAGGTTCAATTGTGATGGTAATGGTGTCATTGTTGAAAGAATTTTGATGGTTTATATAAATTGGGGGGCCAACTTAGAAACTGAAAAAAGATGACCTCCAAATTCTAAAGTAGTATCACATGATGGGGAATATAACAACAGGGCTATTTCTTATTCATTTCATGAAAACTTAAGTTAAATATTTCACATTATGTGCTTAAGAGGAAAAGTGTATAATAAACAGATACAGGGATATTTTAATGTAGTCAATTAGAGCTATGTTAGAAGAATAGAAATGCTTTAATATATGAAAATATGAATTTTCCCTGAGAGGCATGCTAGAAAGATTTCAGCCATAAAAACAGGAAAGAGCTCTTCCTATGGGGCTTCACTGAAACCCAAAGAAAGGTGCTCTCTGAGTCAAGTGACATGCATGGAAATATAGAGAAGAGTTAAATCGAGCATTCCCAGAAGAGGAATGTAATAAATAAAAGAGAATGAGGACATCACATTAACTATAGATTGTAGAGGATTCAAACTTTATGTTTTAAGAGAAATGACCAGTCTTTATTGCATTCAGAATGTCTGCCTTTTATGCTTATGATAAATAAAGCCTATAGTTTGTTGCTTTCCACAATGAAGTATTTTTAAAAACTCAGTTACTATCTGAGATCTACCTAGAAGAAAATGGTATGAATTAGGATGCCTAGGCCTGGGTGGATTGGATTATTGTTGCCAATTCTTCACCCTTCCCTTTATCCTTTTCCATGTGACTGCCTGTTTTGTGTGACTTTACAGTTAATCCCATCGAAAGCAGTGTTATTTCTCGGGCCCTGTTGATGTCGGCGTGGCCATGTGACTTGTTTTGACCAATGGGATGTAGATGGATGTGAAGCAAGCAAAGGCTTGAAATTTGGAGATCTGCAGAGCAAATCTGAACCAATCTTTCAGCCTGGAGCCAAGCCCAGCCATGAACAGTTGTGCCCCTGCAGACATGTGGGTGAGAAAGAGATGCTTATTGTTCTATGCCACCTGGTTTCTTGTTATGCAGCATTATTGTGGCAGTAGCTGACTAGGGTGGGACCTACAAGTCAAACTGAAACACAACAGAAAACTTGAGCAAAATTATACCCTCCCCCCCACCCCCCCAAATGTCATAGTATCCAAGCAGGATGTATCATTTTGGGGCTCTATGAATTCCATGTCACATAATTTCATATGATATCATTCACTATTTTTGCTTTCAAATAACATACACAATACGTTTATATATGAATATAAAGTATTAACAGTGATGAGTTCTGAGTGGTGGGATTACAAGTGAGTTCACTTCCTACTTTGTGCATTTTGGTATTTTCAAAATGTCATATAAGAAACATTTATTCCTGTAAATAAAATCTTAAATGCTGCTTTAAGAGAATCTATTTATAATCTATTCAGCTGTCAGACAGTCTCTTGCATTGCAGCCCTAAAGAAGTGCTACATACAGATGACGTTACTCAGAGATCAGGCCGATTCATTCATTCATTCATTCATTCATTCATTCATCCATTCATTCATTGTGTATTTCCCATGGGCCAAATACTGGGCTGAGTGCTTGGCAGGTGAAAGACCCATCTGTTGGAATGATGTATTTTTTCCTTTCTCTATAATCCCTGTTTCCCCTCATCACCCACCTCATTTCAGGCACCTGAGATGACCAAAGCCTACCATGGGAAATCCAGAGGATGAGGGGGGCACCTGGCTCTCAGACAGGTGCTGACCTGGTCCCCACAGATCAAGGGGCAGGTGGGCTTGTTGTGGGGCTGGGGAGAGGAGAAGGCCTTGGCGAGGAGAAGTGGGAGGCTGGGGAAGGAGAACACCCCACTCAGAGCAGAGCTGTATCCCCTGGGTCAAGGGGGGGCCTAGCAGGAACCCCCAACAGCCCACAAAGAAAGAGGAAACTTCCATCTTGTTTTCAACCTTGCAAATGCATGTGTGAACCAAGCCTCAGGTCCTGAGAGCATGAAGCCACCCAGCCAAAGTACTGTCCCCTCCCCTCATGTCTCCTGGCCTGACCTTCCACTGTGGGAGGGAAAGGGCAGTGAGTGAAGGCAGGGCAGGAGGGACCCTCCCCGCCCACCCCCCCTCCCCGGCCACTGTGTGTTCTCGCCCTAAGGAGCACGGGCAGGTGAAAAGTCATGGCCGGGCTCTCACAGGACTGGACACTCTGACAGCTGAAGAGAGATGTGTGTGCCACTTAAAGTGACTGGTGGAATATATATTATGCAAATGAGAAAACACAAAATCCAAAGAACTGCCAGGATTTTCATCCTGGTGAAGGAGAAGATTACCTGCATCAAATAAAGTTTAAAGGGACAAGGAAGCAAAAACAAAGCTATATTTGGATAATGTCACGAGTCCCGTTTGTTCAACAAGCTGGTTGCAGTAAGATGACGAATCAGACTCCCATCGCCTCTGCCTGGGCCACATAAGAGCATCAAGTCTGGGAATGATGGGGGGCAGGCAGAATAGGACGTCATGGAGGGGGTGGCTGGGCTGGTGTCCCCCATGCCTCCCTGTGTTGCCCTGGACAGTTGGTTGGGTGAGGCTAGAACCCCTCCCACATCTGAGTTTGGGGAATCCCAGAGTAGGGAGTTTCTTTGCTGCTTTTCTGGTGGAAGTGCCAGAGAAGTGGCCACCCAAGGTTAGAAGTGACGCTCTTGCTGCTGTCCCAGAGATCATCTGTAAGAATAGGAAAGGTGCTGGAGCTTATTTGGGCCAGAGGAGGAGAAAGAGAGCACCTGCCTCCACTGCATGATGAATTTTCTGAGGACTCAGAGAGCCACCAGAGGTCTTCGCCTATCCCTCAACAGGCAAAACCATAGTTCACAGAAAAACATGTAATTGGCAAGACTGTATATCATATACAAATATATGGACCTCACTAATAATGAAATAAAACAAGTTAAAACAATAATGAGTTGCTTTTTTAAAACCTATCAGAGCATACAGGGTTAAGTAAAGATGTAAAAGTTTGATAATATATGAAGTTGGTGAAGTTGTATGAATCAGGAACTCTTGAATTGTTTTGGTGAGAATATGAACAGATGCAACATTTTGGAAGGACAATTTGGTGAAATTTATGAAGACGAATAAATTGAAAATGTTAACCCAGAAATTAGTTCCACTTAAAATTTTTTTCTATAATTATATTTGCCTGTGTTTGCAAAAATACAAGGACAAGGATGTTGATTGTATCATACATAGCTTATGATGGCAACCACCGCAAAAACAAAGGTAATATCACAAACTCAATTAATATACATCTGATAATAAGTTGTGGTATGCACCAATCATGCCACCGGTAAAAAGAATAAAATGGATATAGCTATTTTGAAATATAAAGATAAGTAAGTACATTAAGCAAAATGCAAAGTACAAGGCAATACTAGTAATATATTCCTATTCGTGTTTTTTTCAAAAGGGTGTGTGTGTGTGTGTGTGTGTGTGTGTGTGTGTGTAGAGCATATTATATGTACAGGGAAGTTCTGGAAGGATACCCAAGAAATGATTGAAGATGCCTTCTTTGGAAATTATGACAAGTTCTGAAAGAGCACTGGGATTCACTTTCCATCAGTGAACACTGGGAAATGTTAGCAAGTCTTAGACCAAGGGACTCAACTGATGTCAGGGACTATGAAACTGGAAGACAGAATTCAGAAGAGGGAAGCCTTCCAGAAAAGGTCAGTCACTGATGTAGGGAATAAATGGAGTCACCTGATGGGCAAGGACAAGATAGTAAGGATGGAGGGTAAGTGGGAAGAGGTAGGAATACAGTGTTCTCAAGGGCAGATTTGCAGATATTAAGCACGAAGAGCCAGTGATGGTAGGTGTCCAAATTCAGTGACACCCTAAGACACACCGTGAGAGGAGAGTTTCTCCTCCTAAGGTTTATCTCAGGGATTTGCTATGGGTAAGGGACCTAAAAGGCTTTGGCATGTAAATAGAAGAGATGGCATGGACATTCCTGTTTCCCAGGAAGGGTTTTCAGGTGGAGGCGTTAGTCAGAGTGTGGATATCTGAATCCACACTCAACTGAATTGGTAAGTCTTTTGCCTCTGATTCTGAATCTGGGTTTGAAGACAATACTATATGGCAATTGTGTGTGTTCAGTCATGAGGTACCATGCTAGGTTTCATAAGCAACTCGAAAATGACAAAGGGGGGAAGGAAACCAGAGAATGAGGACAGGAACGATAGATGAATCTCATTTGAACTCTGTTCATAGCATCATTGTTTTGTTTTTTTTTTTTAACTTGAAAGGCCGATTTTATTTTTTCCAAGTTTTTTGAGGAATAATGGGCAAATATAATTGTTTGTATTTAAAGTGCACAGTGTGGTGATTTGATACACATTTTCATTGTGGAGCGATTACCAACATCAAGATAATTAACACATTCATCACCTCACATAACTAATCTTTTGTGTATGTGAGTGTGACAATGCTTAAGATCCGCTCAGAGCAAATTTCAAGTATACGATGTTGTATCATTAACTATAGTCACAGTGCTATATGTTAGATCCTCAGAATGTAGTCTTAAACCTGAAAGTTTGTACCTTTTGACCCACATCTTCCCATCCCCCCCAACTCCAAGTCCCTGGCAACTACCATTCTATTCTTCGTTTTTATGAAATTGGCTTTTAAAAACAAGAGATTCCACGTATAAGCGGTAACATACAGTTTTTGTCTTTCTCAGCCTGGCTTATTTCGCTTAACATAATGAACCTTCTGGTTCATATGTCATGGCATCACCGACACCCAGTTACAGAACAAACCTCTTTTCAAAAATGTACAACTAGTAAAATTTTCTTATAATTTCCGGTTATTCTTTTAAAGAAGAAAGCGAGTAAGGGAAAAAATGAAGAGAATTTGTGGTGAGGCACAACTTTACGGTATAACAAAAACATCCTGTTCTTTATTTTTCTCACCAGTTAACCTGTCTTGCTAGTTGTGTCTTTAACAATAGCACCCAGAGAGGCATGTGGGTGACTCTGTTGGTGAAGCGACTGACTGGATTTCAACTCAGGTCATGATCTCACGGTTCACAGACTGAGCCCTGGGGGGGACTCTGCCCTGAGAGCACAGAGCCTGCCTGGGACTCTCTCCCTCCCAACCTCTCTGCCCCTCCCTGCTCATGCACATGCATGCGTGCTCTCTCTCTTGCTCTTGCTCTCTCTCTCTCAAAGTAAATAAATAAACATAAAAAAACATTTGCTATAAAAAAAATATTTTCGAATAAAAACAGTGCCCAGAGCTAAAGACACAAAGTAGAAGTCGGGGAAATGGAAGCGGGTGCTTCACGCCCACCATTGACTTCTGTCTGAGTTTCATCACTTGGGCAAGCACCTTAGATGCTTAGGTGACACTGATGCATCGCTATTGTCATGATGCTGGCGATAAGAATGCTGTAATGACATGTTAATGATACTCAAGGAAGAAGACTATAATGGCGCTGATGAAGACGGTAGGTGCTACGCCCAACACCCAGCATTATTATTATAACCAGGAGAGCCTCACTGTTGCCTGGTACAAAATAAGCACTCAAGTAATTTCTAAACCAATTCAAACATTTCTATGCAGCAAAATTCATTTTTTTTTTTTGGTGTACAGTTTTATGAGTTTTTGTGCACGCATGGATTCTTGGAACCACCTCCACAGACAAGATCCTGAAAAATTTTCATATCCTGAAGAATACTTCGAAGCTGCCCCTTTGTGTTCCGACTCTCCCGCCACCCTGAGCCCCTGGCAACCTCTTACCTGTTCACTGTTCCTATGCTTTTGCCTTTTCCAAAATGTCACACAAATGGAAGTATACAGCAGGTACCCATTTGAGGCTGAGATCTTTCACTGAATATAATACATAAATTTTTTTTATTTTTTAAAGAATGTTTATTTTTGCTGAATATAAGATAAAAGAATACAGGAAAGACTCAGTTACTGTAGAACTTCCATGGATTGTGTCTTGACATCTTAAAAGAAATGGAGAAGTCACTCAGACACTGCTGAAACACTGTTTTCCTTCCTATGTAGCAAGAACTCCGTCTATTTAAAGCATATGTATTCTAATTTGCCTTTTCTATTTCGGGCATGTTCAAATACACATCCTCTAGAGGCATGATGGAAGAAAACTCACCTCCCTACAGACTTCCCTTAATCTCTGCATGTGGACACATAATTACTGAGTTTTTAATTAAATTTTTTAGTTAGCTGGGCACTTGAACTTATTCCATTGCTGGTGAGATAATCCTTAGCAGTGCATTTCCTCATTCCCTGGAAAACTGCTGACCTTCCAAGCTGTCATAGGCTTATTCAGCACAGGCTGTGCAGCACAGCACAGCACAGCACAATTATGTGCAACGCAGAATTGAGTTGGATCTATAAGAGGTGAGAAGAGCCAAGGCTTGCATTTTCCTGCCTGAGGGGCATTTCCAGCTTCTACGGATGTGCTCCCACTTCTATTATAAGCAATAGGTTCTTTTTTGCTGCTGAGTGCTGCTCTTTCATATGATGGGAACCATTATTTAAGGAGGGAATTAATAATGTGTTTTGGAATTCCCATTGAGATGAACATATTTAGCAGAGATAGAGTTCAGTACCTGCTGAGTAATTAAAAGCAGCAACCTCCGTTTCCAACTATCCTCGCATAAACACATGCACACACACATTCACACTCGTATGTGTTGTGGGGGGTGGGAGCGGTGGCTTTCGGGAATAATCTATATTGCAGACTGGTTTGCTGTTGTGTTTTTAATGATACATTGCCAAGAAGAAGCAGATATGTTGTGGGATGTATAAGGTGGAATAGAGCCTAGAGAATGGCTATATGAAAACTTGCTTGATTTCTTCAAATGGTTAATATCAGGCCATTTTAAATGATCTTTTCCAATGAACTCTGTACTTCCTAGGGTTTTCTTTAAAATGTGTTATAATTACAAATGGATTTATTTTCCATTTTAATTTTCGACTGCATTTCCTTTGAGGTTGGCTGTTCTATGTTTGTTTAAAACTTCATGTTTAAAATTAAGTTGGTGAACAAGAAACAGAGTAGTTCAATAACCAAGCACAGCATTGAAATATTTCTATTCTTTTAAAGTTTATTTATTTGGAGAGAGAAAGAGAGAGAGAGAGAGAGAGAGAAGGAGTGTGCACACACATGAGCAGAAGAGGGACACACAGAGAGGGAAAGAGACACCCAAGCCGGCTCCACACTGTCAGCATGGAGCCTGATGTGGGGCTAGAACTCACGAACCTGTGAGATCATGACCTGAGCTGAAATGAAGAATTGGACGCTTAACCAACGGAGCCACCCAGGCACCCCCTGAAATACTTCTATTTATATCACCACTATTGTGCTGATCAGACTGGGAGACACTTCACTGGTTTGTCTTTCACACTGGAGAAAGATAAAGTACTATATTAAAGACTAAAAAATTAGGGGACCATTGTTTATATATAGTTCATTGGGAAAATCAAATTGACTACATTTCTTCTGGCTGGGTTACCCTCTTTTGAATTCAGGAATGCCATAATGAAAAATCTCTTTTGAATTGTATACGATTGGCTGTCATCCAAACAGTAGTAAATGCTTTTTCTTTGTACTCTCATTACACCTTGAACATACTCTTATAATTATTGGCTGAATGCATCTGTCTTTCCTTCAGGTGTCTCAGAGGACTTCAATAACAGGAACTTTTTCTTTGTACATATGAAGTCTCAATAAACATATATATTTAAATGTTTATTTACTTTTGAGAGAGAGAGAGACAGAGAATGCACGCAAGCAGGGGAGGGCAGAGAAAGACAGAGAGAAAGAGAACCCCAAGCAGGCTCTACACTGACAGTGAGGGGCTCAAACCCACAAACCGTGAGATCATGACACGAGCCGAAATCAAGAGTTGGATGCTTAACTGACTGAGCCACCCAGGTGCCCCCTCAATAAATATTTTTAAATAAATATTTACATACTGAGAATTATAGTTTTTCCATTGTTTCTAGATCTAAAAGCCAATATACTATGTCTTTGGAAATGAAGGGTTTGGAGATCTAATTTTCCATAAAAATAAGTCAGTCATTTTCCAAGTCATTCCTCCCTATATTGTAAGAATATCTGAGAAGACTCATCAAGTATTTTCTGCCCTAGGTGCTGTTTACTGCCACTCTTCTACCAAAGGGCTGTCCTAACATCAGCTTCTGAACTTTTATCGTTCACACCCTATGCTCTGCCACCCATGCCTCTGTTGCCTCTCTGGAGGAATGCTGCTATGAGTAGGGTAGTGTTGTTTATTCCATCCCAAAGGTGGAAAAATTAAGGTGACAAAGTGGTACTGCCTTCCCTTCAGCCCTTACTGAATAAAGCCATGATTGTTCCTCACAGAGATGGAGAGTATTCCCCTCACCTCGGTAACATGTCACACTTTATCATCAGGACTTTTAAACACATTGCCTAGTTTCACAATGTCACTTATGAAAAACTACTGCAAACTTCTACTTTTGGCCATGATACAATATCAATGACCAGAGATAACTTTCTCCCACCAACAACTTGAAAATTGGACAAAATATGTAACACAACTGTGTTCAGACATTAGAAAAGAAGCAGCATAATGTTGTCATCCTTGAGAGAAGAAACACAAGCCCTACATGTCTCAGCTTTCACCCAGAGACACATTTCAGACTGGGAAGGGAACTCCCCACCCCAAAACACCAATAGGCTTACAGAGTTGAATGTAGAGATCAGTGTTCAGGGAAGCTGTGATGGCTGGAAGTTGTGGGTCAGAGTTTTGGAAAAAAGGGGACTGCACATAAGAAGATTTCCAGGAATCTGTATGGGGGTCCTTTTGGGTCACTGCTAAGTGCTAAGCCACACTTGTAGCACATGAAACTACCAGGCAAAGAAAGCCACGGTGTTACAAGCAGGACAATTCCCAGATTTCACTCAGGACAGGGAGATGTTTCAACCATCCAGGCAAATTGAAGATTCCTCAGTGATCACTCCACATCTGGTGGCAATCTTGGAGTGATGATGTCTTAGTAGTAGAGCTGGACTATCTCTTGAATGAAGGTTACACTAGCACCATTCTAGCAAAGCTTAAAACAGGTTGTTTTTGATCCAAGGGATCAAAGTAGTCTACTATCTAAAAACAAAGACCATTGATCTTTAACTGAAGGCAACAAACTCCAGATACTCAACACCTCATAATGGCAAAGTCCTGCATCTAATAAAAAACTACTAGATAGTCAGAGAAGCAGGAAATGTGGTCCATGACAAGGAGAAAAGTTGTCAAGAGAAATAGACACCAAACTAATGAAATGAGTAGATCAGATTGTTAGAACAGGAATGATAACTATGTAAAATATGTAAAGGAAAACATAACATAATGAGAAGAGAGGGGAAAGACTAAAAATGGAACTTCCAGAGATTGAAAATAAAATATCTGAAATGAAACTTTCACAGGATAGGATTAAGAGCAGATTAGAGGGGCGCCTGGGTGGCGCAGTCGGTTAAGCGTCCGACTTCAGCCAGGTCATGATCTCACGGTCCGTGAGTTCGAGCCCCGCGTCAGGCTCTGGGCTGATGGCTCAGAGCCTGGAGCCTGCTTCCGATTCTGTGTCTCCCTCTCTCTCTGCCCCTCCCCCGTTCATGCTATGTCTCTCTCTGTCCCAAAAATAAATTAAAAAACGTTGAAAAAAAAAAAATTAAAAAAAAAAAAAAAAAAGAGCAGATTAGACACTGAAGAAGAAAAGATTAATGAGACTGAAGACAGCAATAAAATCACCCAGCATGAAATAGAGAAAAACAATGGGAATAAAATAAACAGAGCCTTAGTGACCTATGAGACAATATTAAAGAGCCTGGTATTCTTATAATTGGATTCCAAGTAGGTATTACAGTTGAATGAGGGATAAAAAAAAATGATTGAAGACATGATGCCTAAAAAATTTCAAAATTTGATAAAAACTGTAAATCCCCAAATCCAAGAAGCTCAATAAATCTAAACAAGGATAAACACACACATATCCACACTTCCATATACTCAAGCCCCCATCAAATCATAAATTTCTGAAAATTGGTTACAAGATAAGAAAGACAACGGATTTTTCAGCAAAAACTATATAAGCCACCTTTAAAGTGCCAAAAGAAAATTATATTAACCTAGAATTATATAACCAGCAAAAAATTCTTCAAAAATTAAGGTACAAAGAAATTTTGTCAGAGACAAAACCTGAGAAACTTAGTGGTCCGCACACTTTCCTTACAAGGAATGTTGAAAAAAAATTTTCAGGTGGAAGGAAAATGATACTAATACATAAAAGCTAATTTTTACCTAAACATAAAAATTAATTTTTCTACTTAAAAGGTGAGCATTCTTAAAATGGATACATAATAAGACTCAATTGTATGGTACATACAGGAAGCACAGTTTAATTATAAAGACATACATTAAAAGTAAAAGGATGAGAAAATATACACTATGCAAATACTACATATAAGAAAGCTGGCATGGATATGTTAATATCAGACAACGTTGACTTCAGAAAGAAGACTGTCAGGGATAAGGTTGGTTATTTCATAACAATAAAGGAGAAAATTCATCCAGAAGACAAAATAATAATAAATATGTATAAGCCCAATAACACAGTTCCAAAGTACCTGAATCAAAAATGAAGAGGAATAAAGTAACACTGTCAACCAACTTGACCTAATTGACTTTTATAGAATATTCCACTCAAATCAACATTCTTTTCATGTATACATGAAAGATTCACCAAAATAAACCATATTCTGGGCCATAAAAACAAGTCTCAATAAATTGAAAAGGATTGAAATATTATAGATCATATGCTCTGACCATAGAGAAATTAAGGTAGGAAGAAGTAAGAGAAAGATTTCTGATATGTGCTTAAGTATTTGGAACTACGCATCAAATTTGCAAGTAATCCATGGATCAGAGAAGTTACAAAGGCAATTATAAATTATTTCAAACTGAATGAAAGGAAAAACAAAGCATATTAAAAGTTGTGGATACAGCTCAAATAGAGATCAGAGGAAAATCCATAGTTTTAAATGTTACAGTAGAAAAATGAAAGGTCTCAAATCAATTATCTAAGATTCCACTTTAAGAAGCTAGAAAAAAAAGGGCAGAAATTAAATCAAAGTAAATAAGAAGGAAATAATAAAACAGCAGAAATCAATGAAATAGAAAATAGAGAAATAATTGAGAACATTTTAAAGGATAACAAATCCTTATTTTACGGGAAAAAAACAAGTAAATAAACAAGGCTGTTGCCAGACCATTAAGAAAATAGAAAGAAGATGCAAAATTGTCAATACCAGGAGTGAAAAGAGTGGTATATTTACAGATTTTATTGATATCAAAAGGGCAATAAAGGAAACTTTAAAAATGTATGCCAATAAAGAAAAAACCTTAAATGAAATGGACAAATTTCTTGAAAGATGCACATTACCAGCACTGACTCAAGAAAAGAATAGAAAATTGAACAGTGCCATAGCTATTAATGAAATTAAATTCATACTTAAAATCTTTCCCACAAAAAAGACTCCAGGCTCAGATTGCTTCACCACCAAATTCCAACAAATATTTAAGAAACAAGTCATACAAATTTTACACAATACTTCCAAATAATGGGAGAGAGGGAACATTCTGAAACTCATTTTATGAATCCTGAATAACTTCGATTCCAAAACCAAAGAAAATACAAGAAGAAAAATACACTACAGACCAATATTACTCATGAACAGACACAATAATAAGTAACAAAAACCTAGCAAATAAAATCCAGCTGTGTTTGTGTGTCTATGTGTGTGTGTACCAAGTATGACCAAGTATGGCTCACCTTATGATTGAAAGGTTGATTTAATATTTGAAAATCAATGTAACTTACAACATTAATAAAATAAAGGAGAAATACATATAATTATTTCAAGAGATGCAGAAAATGCACTCGGCAAGATTCAACACCATGTCATTATTAAAAAAAGAAAAGCCTCTCAGTAAATTAGGAAAATAAAAAGCTTTCTGATAAAGGGTATTTATTAAAAAAAACTATCACTGATGAGCACTGGATGTTGTGTGTAAGTGATAAATCACTAAATTCTACACCTGAAACTAATATTAAACTGTATGCTAACTAACTGGAACTTAAAACTTGAAAAAAGAAAAAACTATCAGTAACTATGCTTTCCCCATAGGATCAGAAATAAGGTAAGCATGCCTACTGTCATGATGATTTCTATTCATTGTGTATTAGGGCTTCTAGCCTATGCAACAAAGCAAAGAAAAAAAAAAATGAAAGGAATACAAATGTGAAAGGAAAAATTAAAACAGTTTTAATTCACATATGAAATAATTACATACATAGAAATTCCCATGGAATGTACTAAAAAGCTAGAAGAACTAAAATGTGAGCTTAGCAAGGTCATAGGAGATGCAAAGCCAATACACAAAATATAATTGCATTTAATATATTAGCAATGACAATTAGATACTGAAATTTTAAAAAGGCATTTACAATGGCATCCCCAAACGCGAAATACGTAGCGATAAGTTTTATAAAATATGTCTAAGATCAGTAGAGTGCAAACTACAAAACTGAGAGCAATTAAAGAAGACCTCAGTAAATTCAGAGATATACCATGTTTATGAATCAGAAGACTTAATATTGTTCAGATGTCAGTTCTCCCACATTGATCTACGGATTCAACACAATCTTTTTAGGTAGCATTTGCTTTCGCTTTAGGTAGGGAAGTTTTCCCTTTGAGATGGTTCATCCATGTGTTCTCCTGAGCTGAATGCCAGTGCTGAGCTCAGAGTCTCTGGAGTTTTGCTGCATGTAGAACATGATATATTTTTTACTCGTTCTTCCATTAAATTTGGTATCTTGGAAATATGCTTCAGCGGATGGAATATTTTCTCTGGTAGCACAGGTGATAATATGTTGGAAGCATTTAAATTTGGTAAGATGTTCTGGTTTTAAATTATTTCTCCACAGAAGCCATTCAAGAAATAAAAAAGTGTAAGTGAACTAGTAATAAGTGTTCTCCTTTTCATAAAACAAGTCCAATAACTGGGGTCTCAATTGGCAGTGGTTAAGTTCATAGTGATTTAAGACCAAGGATATTGTCAATTACGTTTTCTTATTCTTTATTACCTTACTTCTTAAAGGGCAGTCCATGGGCCAAGAAAAGGGACAACCCCAGGATGTATTTTAGAAATGCAGAAGCTTAGACCCCACCAGGATAGATTTAATGAGAATCTGCATGTTAACATGATTCATAGGATGATTCCCGTGTAAATTAAAATGCTCGAAGTGCTACGCACTTATTCTCCTTTACAAAACCCCCAGCTAACCTGAGCCGGCACATTTTATCCTAGAGAGGAAAGAAATAGCAGGGATACCACCAATATTATAATCTCGCTGGGACAGCTGTTCTCCTCAAACTTAATACATGAAATCTCTAATAACCTTGATTCACTATATTCTCTGACAAGATTTTTTTTTTAGTGTTTTTATTTATTTTTGAGACAGAGACAGAACATGAGCAGGGGAGGGGCAGAGAGAGAGGGAGACACAATCCAAAGCAAGCTCCAGGCTCTGAGCTCTCAGCACAGACCCCGATGTGGGGCTCGAACCCACGAACCATGAGATCATGACCTGAGCTGAAGTCGGACGCTCAACCGACTGAGCCACCCAGGCACCCCTCTCTGACAAGATTTTGAATTGAAAAGCTAAACACAAATACTTAGATTGCTTCATGCAACAGAAAATGAGAATTATGAAGTGCTTTAATCTGTCAAGTACTGTAGGAATTAAAATGAGAAACACTTTAGTAGATTCCCCAAGATTGTTGGTGTGGGTGGGGTTTCTAAAAACCCATGGAGAAATACATCGAAAGGATAATGTCAATGACTTCAAAAATCACTTGTGAATTTTTCTGAAAAATATGTGCCAAGTAACCAAAAAATACAAGGTCTATTAGAGCAGACTTCTAATTAGCAATCAGCCATTGCCTAATCTTTATGGATTTGTCAGTTTCAGTTGCTACTTAATCAGCTGAAAGATGCTACTTTATATACAAAATAACACAGTTTCCAAGCACCTCTAAAAGTGTTTACCTTCATTCAGGGATCAAACATTTACTGAGCACCTACTGTTTGCCAGGTATGCTAGGCTCGGACACAAGGCTGGTTATAACACATTTCCTCCCTTTGTGGAGTTAGAAATGTAATACTTTAGTATATTAATGCTAACATAACCCAGAGTCATAGAGCCATAAGAATAGAGAGGAAGGAGAGATTCATCCTGCTTTGGGGTTTAGGGAATACTTTACAGCGGAGGTGACATTTGAGATAGGCTTTTAAGGGCTGACTAAATGCTGTGGGCTTCATAATTTCTCTTGATTCACCTGTGGGCTTTAGATTTATTTTTAATTTTTAAAAAAATTTGAACTTCTTTATGGATAAAGTATAACAAAGAGCTAAACAAAGGCAAAATGAGATTAAAAAAGAGTTGGCCGACTGTAGTTTAGCAGATTATTAAACATCAAAGGAAGAGATGTAAAGCTTTGAGTAAATGGAATAATCTAATTATATATTATGTGGTGATGGCTCCTCTTTTTTTATTATTGTAGTAAGAACACTTATTGTGAGATCTACCCTCTTAACACATTTTTAAGTGTACAATACAGCATTGTTAACTATAGGCACAATATTGTACAGTGGAAGTCTAGAATTTACTCATTTTGCAAAACTAAAACTTTATACAATTTGTATGGCAACTCCCCATTTTCCCCCCCCCCCCCCCGACCCTGGCAACTACCATTCTATTTTGTTTCTATGAATTTACCTATTTTAGCTACCTCATATAAATGGAATCATGAAAAAAAAAGATTTTAAACATAAAAATTATTCTCAAATAATGTATCATAGAACTTTCACAAGTATTATATTTTGGATTTGACTATATATGTAATTTAAAATTATACATGCTTCAATGAGGTCTGTATATAGAATCAGGACATAGATGATGAAAACAGTTTTATGATTTGCTTCCTAATTTAGAAAGAAACCATTAAAAATTTTTTTCGTCTACATCTTAGGTAGCAGTTCACTCACATTCATTCATCCATCCATTTGTTCTTTCATTTATTCCTTGATTATCTATTCAGTGCCTATAGTGTACCAGGTACTGTACTAAATGCCAGTGTTATGAAATGGGGATAAAACACAGTCCCCACTTTCAGGAAGGTAAGAGCTGGGAAGGAAGGAAGTGCCATAATGCGGTGGGTGCTGTGACTGAGGCATTGAGGGGTCCAAGAGCTAAGGAGAATTTCTACCTTGAGGAGGCAGTGTTTAGGAGGGGCTCGAAAAAGGGATCAATTCAAGCATGAATTGACTTGAAAAAAGCTTTGGCGAGGGGTCAAAGATGAAGGAAGGTGATTGTGTTTTTCAAAAACCATATATTGTTAAAGTCCATTCATGTGAAATACTATGTATGTGTGTGGAGGGGGTGTGTGAAGGGCTTTATAGGTGTAAAGAGATTCATTGCAAGGATGGCCATCAAAATGTTAATGGCGTTCTTTCATGGGGTTGGCCAAGGGAAAAGAGTAGACCCAGAAGTAAAACATTTCTCCTTTTAAAAGCAGGTGAATTTCCTTTTGTTCCTTAACAGTTCTATTCCATTTTAAAGCATTCCAAATATTACTTTTCTTGATTCTCATGCCGACCTCATGAGTCTGTGGGCATAAGCATTATTACGGATTTTTCAGATGAAGGAACAGAGGTGCATAGGCTCTAGTGCCTTACACAAAGTAAGGCCTCATCGATAATAAATGAAAAATGAATGCACAGTCTCCTGAAATTCAACCTAGATTGTCCTGTAAGAGTTGTCCCTGGCTGGTAGTTAGCAGAATCTTCACAAGCTGGTTCTAACAATATTCTATGGGGGAAAAGCAAGATAGAGTGTGAAATAATACATGAATGTGCTTTTTAGAATGTCAAGACCACTTTACATACATTAGAGCGATCCTATAAAATAGCTTATTATTAACCATGTTTTACAGAAGAGGAAAGGGAGGCTCAGAGAGGCTAAGTGACTGGCCTAAAGGATGCAAAGGAAGGGTGTGGCAAAGTGGGACTCCATCTTCTCACACTCTTTCTACATTGATCACACTCAGATACAGCACCAACAGGACCCAGTCCTTGGGAGTAACTACCCATTTAGGATGAATAAATTTCAGCGTGTAGTTTTGCCTTCTTTCTTAGGATTTCCTCTCCTTTAGACTTCACTCTTCTCCTGCAGATCTTTAGATTACATGCTCATTTACATCCTGAAGCGTGCTAATTGCTTTTTCCCTTTCTCATTTCTTTTACAAGTTTGTTGAGGACTAGACTGCATCTCACACATCATTGCACCCAACAGGATGTCCTGCAAATACAAAGTGCCCTAAAGAGGGCTATTAAGTGAACAACCGAATGGAAGAATGAATGGGAGAATGAAAACTGTTGTAATATGCCTAAGATCACGCAGAGAGAACAGAGTGAAGCAAAAGCCGAATTAAGGCTCTTGTCTGCAGATCTGGAGATGGCAAACCCAGTGCTGCTCAGCTTAATAGCAAAATCTTGAGATGAAAAAGTCCCAACAAGCGGCACCAGAGAACCAGATTTAGACCTCTTGCCTGTCTTTTGTTTTGTGGATGACCTGGTTGATTTCCATATTTGGAATTCCATTTTCATATCAAATTGAAGGCTGATGAAAATTTGAATCCAAGCATTCAAAAGAAAAAAAAAAAGGCACTGTACCAGGAAATGCGATGTTGGTGCCATTATCCAGTCCTAGAGGTCTGTCCCCGAGAAGTTGTCATCATGTATGTGCATGTTGGGACCATCCAGCCTTGGATGGACAACTGGGTTCCAGCCTCAGCTCTACCATCCAATGTCGATCAGACCTTATGTAATCTAGTGAAATTTCCAGACTTCAGTGTTCTCCATAGCTGACCAATGATGTTTGTGTGGGGTGTGGGTTGTGTTAGATGGCCAATAGGGTTTTTAAAATTTTATTTTACCATGCATAACCACCATTCTCTTTTCAATTGCTCAAAGAACATTTCTTTTTCAGATTTCCCAGGCAGTTATGGTGGTGGGCTTGTGGAGATCCAAGATCCGAGAACAAAGAAAGTGCTCAAAGAAATAATGCTAGAATAATGCCTCCTGCCCAGAGTGCTGGAACTTAAAATATTTATTCAACAAATGTATACTGAATGCCTCTGGTGTGCTAGGCCCTGGGGGTATGGGATGAACAAAACAGGTTTGCATGAAAAGTTATCATATATTAGTGATAAGCCCCCCTTGTTTAAGGAAGGACAGCGTCTAGAGCAGGAGAAACTGAAAGAAGTCAGTGTGATTGGTTGGGGACAGTGATGAGGAGGGGCATGTAGGATGGGGCTGAGAGACCTGATTGCAGCTCAAAGGACAAGTAAGTACAGTCTGAAGCTGTTCTTGGGGTTTAGCAACATTGCAGAGCTTGAGTAAGGTCCTTCTGGAGGAATGGTGGGGTGGTAGCCCCAACAGAGCGGGTGGAAGATGGTCCAGGAGATGAAGCCACAGAGGTAGTGAGAATGTGCACCATTTTGAGAAATCTGGTTATGAAAAGGAGGAGAGAGAGAGAAAAAAACATAGATGGGGGGGGTTGCAGACCTGGTTGATTTGTTTGTTTTTAACGAGAGAAGACAGAATGGGCAGGCAGAAGTTGAAGACACAGGAAGGAGAAGGGATGGGACTCTTGCTTGTTGAGATACAGGATATGAAACACCTGTAGAGTTTACCTTAGATGAAAGGGCACACTCTTCTATTGTAAAACCTGACCAGATGAAGGGGAGGGGATGGGGTTCTGACGTTTTCCTAGCATACCCAGGAGAAATGGGTTCCCTAGATGCCAGTGAGGAACTGCGTGGTCTGCAATGACTCATCAAACCAACCAAGAAGTGTGAGATTATGCCAGAGAGTCTCTGAGTCCACACTGCAAGGAATGTTGGGAAATAGCTATGAGATACTCTGAGAAGCTGCAATCTTGGTTGACATAGTTTTTCTTCTGCAGAACATATAATGTTTTGTTAGTTATCAGTCTCCACTAGTCTGGAGACTAATACATGGTGGACAGAGAATTTGCAGTAAGTTCTGTAGTAAGATGTGGTTACTGATGATCTAGTCTCAAGCCAAGAGAACTGTCAAAACTCAGGTAACTTGTAAGAGAGGCCTTCAGTGTAGAGATTACAGGTCTATATCCTGTGATGAGTTGAAGAAGGTGTACTGAGTTTCAAAAATCATCTTTCTGCAAATTTCCCCATTTCCACTGGATGCTCCTACCCCCACCCCATTTTCCCTTTCTCAGAGATGCTCTTTCCTGTTCCCTTTGGATACAGGTCTCTGTTGGGTCCTACTTTTCCAGATCCTTGGGCTAATAACTTTGATATCAGTTTGTCTTATTCTTAGATCTAGCCCAGTCTGTGCTAAGATATTCAATGATTTTCAGCAAACTGAGTAATCCTGTCTGCCGTTAATATTAGTTATAAAATAGTAGGGAGGCAAAATTTTCTTTGTCATCAGAAACCTTCTAAAGGATATCACAAAGCTTTGGTGACATCTACATCTCTTATAGAGTATATGTTTTCCATAGTGATTCAGTGACCAAGAATGAATTGGTAGCAGCCATTCCTCAATAGCTGGGTGACGGTGAAGATCATCTCTGACCAGTCCTTGGAAGGCCACAAGGGTCTTCCAAATGTTTTCTTAACTCTCTCCACTGACTCCTTAAATCTGGATTTTATTAGATTTGTCAGGGACTGGATATGAAATTCTGCACCAGGCACACAGTTAATATAATTTCTTTTACTTAGGATTCTGCGGTCTGTCCAATCGGGTTATCAATTCTCGTTTTCAAGATTTGGTATTAACAATGGAAAGAGAAAATTCAGATGTCCTCCTTCTCTGAGTGATTCACACTGTGTTTACCAAAGGAAGCAATTAGTTTTTTCATTTCCTTTGACAAACTTCTGAATATTTTGACAACAGGTTCCTCAGTAGGACACCAAAATTACATGAATGACTGAATACAATTCACAATCACTGAATATATACTAGGTGCCATGGATTTTAATATAATATATGTTGGCACAGACTCAAAAGGATTAGTACTAGGACTGAGCACCAAATTTAGGTTTCTTCCATGGTATAGTAATTAACAAATGACAGTGAAAGTTTGGCCACCTGTATATTCCAGTCTCTATGCTGCTTTCATTTTCATTGTACAAGACACATTGGCTTTTTTACCGTGCAATTTATTATTACTATCTTAAACCACAATCTTCCCAGTGGTTTCTTCTTTTTTTCCCCAGTTGTTTCTGCTTATAATCACAGAAGAAAAACAAAGATCTGTAAATATAAATATGAAATATCTGTATCATCAGACTACATTTAAATTTAAATCCTTAAAATTTTTGTAAGCATTAGGAATTTCAAAAGAGTTCAGATATTTCCTTCTATGCTTCCCCCTCCTCAACTCACTTTTTAAATCAAAGTATAATTTACGAATTGTAAAATTCACCCATGTTAAGGGCAGAGTTTAAGTCTTTGTGTTTTAACAAAAATGAAAATAAGTTAAAAAATAAAAACACTTATTAACCTTTTTTAATTGCACAAAACATAAGTGTGGAATAAATTGAGAAAGCTGTCTGTATTCCTCCAAAAACTTTAACCTTGGATTGGTTAATAGGAATACTGCTTCCTACTTTCCAGGATCAACTAATTCCTGGGTTATAGAAATGAATTTGGGATAAAGAAAAATATTAAATATTGCTTACTTTATTTTGTGAAATAAACACAACTCCAATATCAAATTGACACGGACAAGGTGCCATAGTCAATCTTAGTGATTTATATGTGAAAATTTATAAACAAAAGATGAAATAGAATTCAGTAGTATGTAAGATAATATCCTATCATGTACAATGGTGTTTATTTTAGGAATACAATGGCAGTTAAATCTAATATTAGGAAACTTACTGACATAATATTAATGAATAAGTTAAAAATGGACTATGTTAATCTCAAAGTAGGTTCTATAAGTATTTTAAAGAATCCTCTCTTTTTTTAAATAAAACAAACCTCTTTATGATGTAAAAATGGGAAAAGCATTCCCTGAATTGATAAAGCATATCAATTTGAAATCAACAACCTTGAACCTATTTAGTTCTGAAACTCAATCACATTCCCTTTAAAATCAGAAATATGTTAGGTGATCTTTTATCATCATCATTATTATTTAATAAGTATAGCATTTCTGGTCTGTGCTATAGGATATAAAACTGGATTAATAGAAAGATATATTAGAAAGGAAGTGTCAACATGATTATTTTTTGACGACATTATCATTTGCTTATTATGCATCATTGTACATAGACAATTCAAAAGACTTGGCAGAAAAATTCTAGAAACTAATCCTAAAGTTCATTGAAATGGCAGGATACATGATAATTACACCAAGAATCAACCTTTAAGTCAGAAATGAGTTTAAATATAGCGAAAAAAGAAGTGGCACTCACAACTGCAACCAATATTTAAACTACACACCAGAAAATGATTAGTTGTAAGATTCATAATGTTCATAAAATAACCCCAAAGAAACAGTCTAGGAGAAGAACCGATTGTTCCAGTAATGAGCCCTAGGAGGGGAGTGGGTGTGTAAAGAGGGTATAACTTCCTTAACATGAATTTATAAGAGGTGCAAAAGCAGATGTTTTCTAGGGGTCACTTTGAGTATTTATCAAGGGATTCCAAAGTTATAACCATGCCTAAGGCTTATTTGGTGAAAGCAGTCTAGAAGCTAATCATCTATCTCAGATGTAAGGTTAATCTGATGGTCTAGCTTGATTTAAAGACAGATTAAGATTAAAGCGGCACAGCATCGTCCTGGGACCAATGGCTGCTGGATCAGGTGATATGTACACATAGGTGCCTTATGCTCTTCTGTCTATTCTTGTCTATTCTTGTGTGTTTGCCTATCTCTATAAGAAAAGGTTAAACAAACTTAAAACAGTAGCTCTTAATATAGGCTCAACTGACCCATTGAGGGATTTCAGTGGCTCAATAACCCTCCTGGACTTATGTACAAAATGTTGTCTATATGAACATACGTGCATTTCTTTTCTGGGGAGGAGGCCCAAAACTCTGATCACATTTTTAGGAGTCTATTTTTCTAAAATAAGAGCAAACGGAGTAAATAACTTTCCTAGACTTTAGCCAACCCTCCATAAGGATTATTTCTTGCAACTGTTGTTTTTACTAAGAAATAGAGATTGTAAGGCTGTGATCTCTTGCACAGACCCTGAGGTGCAAATGAGACTTGCCAAACTGTGAGGCCTCTTGGAATCTTGGTGGTAGAAGGATTCGTGATTGAGGAACCCGAGAGTTGAAGGGAGAACAGAGTTGGGAGGAAATTGAGGATACAAGTAAAGTCCTGAAAGTTGTTAAATAGGCTGTCAACCTGCTAAGCCAACATAAATGGGGCAACATATTAAATAAAGCAAGCAAGAGAGACATTTCATAAATCCTAAAAGAGTTAATGATAGGCATTCTAAAATTAATTCCCATTTACCATTCCTAACTCTGCAGAACTTATTCATCAGCCCCCATGGGGTTGCTTTCAAACTCATTTTGCTTTGCTGCTGATAATATGTATTCTAAAAAACCCTCCTCTTCCCTGCCTCCTACTGCCTAGTTTGTTTCATTCTTGGTCCAAATATTCAAGACCTTTTATGTTTTGTCACTAGAAGATGTTGATTTCCACCTCCCAGGCCCACGATGTTCTAGAGACAAATGGAGTGAAATAGCACCCCTTAAGACACCGCTCAATGTCTCATATACGGTTTCATTAGCAAACTCCTACTCTGTCATCTACTTTGTCTCCTTTCCTTTTATAAGCAATGGTTTGTAATTAATGAATAAAATCCATAAGTACAGCTGTGATGGTGATGATGGTGATGATGATGATGGTAGCTGATGATTCCTCTGTGCCAGGCACTTCTCTCTGTGCTTTGCATGTATGAACATGTGCAATTCTCATGTCAAAGTAGTGTCAGGAACATTACCTGAAACCTAGAAACAGGAAAAGAGTTAAGTAAGTGTCTTTCCAGGGCATTATTGGGCTTGCAACTTGTCTTGATTTTCTATTGTCTGGACAGACTATTTTACAACTCTGTGGAGGCAGAGGTTAACTTGTAGATTTGTGATGAGATGCAAAGAATTTATATTGGCTTGTTGGGTGGTGGGCCGGTGGAGGGGCTGAATGGTGATCCCAAAGATTATGGTTCATTGCCCTCTTGGACATTAACCAATTTTGTTTCTAGCCTTGAATTCTTATCTGGACATTTGTTTACTGCATTGCCTATAAATCCTTACCTTCTCAAATGTTTTTTGGACTAGTTTAAAAAATTTTTTTAAATGTTTATTTATTTTTGAGAGAGAGAGAGAGCGAGCGTGCGTGGGAGAGAGGGAGAGGCAGAGAGCGGCAGAGAGAGGGAAGCACAGAATCCAAAGCAGGCTCCGGACTGAGCTGTCAGCACAGAGGCCGACGAGGGGCTCGAACCTACAAATGGTGAAATCATGACCCCACCCTATGTGAGGCTTGAACTTACAGCTTGCTACTGAACTTGGACACTTAACTGACTAAGCTACCAGGGTGCCCCTGGACCAGTTTTATCATCTTAGTGTTTCCTCATTACCTAATGATTTAAATAAAACCCGTGACATAATCACTTTTTTAACCCTTTGAAAATCCTGCTCTCAGCCCTGGGTGTGTTGCATTCTAACTTCTTGATGATTGTGGACTTCAACGAATTTATTCAATGGATTCTCCCATTGTAGGGTACGGAAGTTGCTTCTAATATTTTTCCTTTTAAGAAAAAAATGCTAAAAAAAAAAAGAAAAAAGAAAAAAATATATTAAACATTTAGTGGCTAAACATTTGCATTTGTTCACTTATAACTGTACAAAGGAAATTTCTGGGCCCACATTATCCACATTTTAAGGACTTCTGGCACACAGTGTTCAGTTGCCTTCCAGAGAGTTTGCGCCAGTTTATATTTCAACAGAATATGAAAATATCCACTTTCATTTTGCACATCTCTTTTTCCCTAATGATTCCCAACAGGAGTGACTCATACATGTAATAAAAAAGCAGGGATTGATGAAAATGTATGACTAACATTTTGAAGAAAGAGGACTTAAAGTTGGGGACAATTTGCTGCATTATGCATTAAGGGCAAAGTCTATGATTTGAGAATCAACGGAGTAGGTTTGACAATATGTAAGTTATGTACCTGGACGGCTGCCTGGAAATAGGGCAATGGATTATTTATAGACAGAATCTTCTTTTCCTCTCTCCTTTATTTTCTCTTCCTTCTTTCCCTCCCTCCCTCCCTCCCTCCCTCTCTTCCTCCCCTGCCCCCCACAAAACATATCTAGATGCTCTACAAAACAATGAGTAATAAAAGCAAATTTTTATATGGAGTAGGACAACAGTAATTTCAGTGTGAACCCCTAATTATGTATGGCCTTGTCCAAATAACCTAGAGAATACCTAACTTTAAGCCATACTGTTTCCTTCCCATAAGTGTAATCTATTTTTATAGTGGAAGTTAAAACTTATTTCCTCAAGGGGCGCCTGGGTGGCTCAGTCTGTTAGGCGGCCGACTTTGGCCCTGGTCATGATCTCGCGGTCTGTGGGTTCGAGCCCCATGTCGGGCTCTGTGCTGACAGCTCAGAGCCTGGAGCCTGTTTCAGATTCTGTGTCTCCCTCTCTCTGACCCTCCCCCGTTCATGCTTTGTCTCTCTCTGTCTCAAAAATAAATAAACGCTAAAAAAAAAAAAAAAAAAAAAAAAAACACAACTTATTTCCTCAAGTTAAATAAAAAGGAAAAAAAACTAAGCATTTTAAAAAGATTTTAGTACATACATGTTTTGAAGGATACAAAACATGGCAATTTCCACTATCTTATCTATTGAGAACTTGTCTGTTTTCAAGACATCAGAAATGTAAATTCTTTAACCTTGTGGTTTCTTAAAGTTAACTGTGAGAGCAAGTCCCATCATCATATTGCTCTCACTACTACTCATTTTGCAAACTTTCAGTGCTTCATGAGTATTTGTTTTAATATTTAGTGAGTGATGTCACTAAGCCCAGACACAGAGCGGGTTGCTGGAAATCTATTTAGGGCTCAAAGGACTCAGGGGAGGAATAGGGGCAGATGCAAGGAAGATAATCCAGTGCTTCCAGAAACAAGTTAAATGCGTTGTCTTCTTGCTACCAAAGAATTTCTTTTTTTTTTAATTTTTAAAAAATGTTTTTATTTATTTTTGAGACAGAAAGAGACAGAGCATGAGCAGGAGAGGGGCAGAGAGAGAGGGAGACACAGAATCTGAAGCCGGCTCCAGGCTGTGAGCTGTCAGCACAGAGCCCAATGCGGGCTCATGACCTCAGCCAAAGTCGGACGCTCAACTGACTGAACCACCCAGGCGCCCCCCAAAGAATTTCTAATAGAGTGAAAGCATTGGCAATTTGTCTTGAGCACCTCACAGCTTCCCATTTATCCCCAGAATAGTCTGGAGTTGGGAGGGAAATATATATATATTAACTAATTTAAAGTCATTGATAGATTTGAGCTTGAACATGAGCAAACCTAAGAGTCTGATGCTAAAGTAGACAGCCTTTGCCCTAGTCTCTGAGATTCCCCAGGGAGGCAAGAACCATGCAGAAAGAGGAGGAGAAGACAAGCAGGTGATCACTTGAGAATCAGAGATTACAGGGAGCAGTGCTCACATCTCACCAAATTGCTAACCTGGTACCAGACCTGAGTTTGAAAAAACCACTCTCAGCATGTTATTCCAGGAACTACATGTTATTCTTCTTTTGTGTGTTTACTGAATTTCCGCTGAAAGCACTTATCCCTTTCTGGTCCTTAAATACCGCCCAGGTTTTCATAGCTATTGAGGTGAAAAACAACAAAAGGGTTGCCAAAGTTGTTAACCTCGGTGATCAACTATGCAGATGTGGGGGGATGTTTACCAGAAAATGTTGCTAATGAGCCAGACCACTCTGGCACAGGTTATGGGTGTTGCTAGAAAGGCTTTCTTGGAAATTAGTTCAAGAATATCCTCTTTGACAAAAGGACCAGACCTCAGGCCTGAGAAATTAAAGACTGATTTCTGAGACATTTTCAAGATAAAAAGACAAATTAAAATTGAGTCCAGAGCAAGGGTGGAATTTGAAACATTGAGTTTTTCTGCCAACTCTAGAATATAGTTTTAGGACACATGAGAGTAGCTTTAATGCAATGAACAGACTATGTCAGTGAATAAATACGCATTGATCTTTAGAATTCATACTTTCTACGATATGCTAATTGCAAGTACCCTGCATGACTATAGTCCCATGAAAAATGTTTTAACTGAAGAAAGAGGGTATGGTCTAATGATTTCCCCAAGCTTCTCTGGCTGATTTCTTTGGGGAAATCTGTTTTCTGTGAAGTTCAGTGTTTACCAGAATCTGCCTGATGTGACACTCCTTGCTTCTCTACGCCCGAAGACCAGTCTTGTGTTCCAGTCCAGGTATGACAAGCCTTGGAGGGCCCAGAGAAATCCTAGAGCTGCCACAGTTTGGGATCTACTGGGTATTGCTATTGTATCAGGCTGAAGAAGAATTGTAGGATAGCCATAAGAAAAGACACCATTTATTTTTTTTAAGATTTTATTTTTAAGTAATCTTTACACCCTATGTGGGACTTGAACTCACAACCCTGAATTCAAGAGTCACGCACTCTATTGACGGAGCCAGCCAGGCACCCAAGAAGAGACACTTTAGAGGAAACAATGGGTCAATCCAGACTCCTGAAATCATACTGCGTTTGTACCCTGTGGGTATTGGAAATAATAGTTATTTGTCCCAGGATTAGGTAAGAGCAGGATTTAGTTCTGTGAGAGAGGTGGTAAAAGTTGAGATGGTTTGTTTCAAAACAAGTCTCTGAGTATGCATTCTCCTAGGTCAGACATCAGATTTAACTTCACCCTTAGACAGTTGGACAATTACTTAATTTCATGGTTGCATTACACTTTTCTGCCTCTCGGGTAATAGAGGATGGAAACTGGGAGGCACATGGCACTTTTCTGATTGGGACTGCTGGAGAAGAGGACTCTGGCTGAGGGGTGTGGGCGCTCGAGAGTCCTCAGGAGTCACAGAAGAGCGCTCCAGGTCAGTGCCAGCAGGTGAAGGTGACCCCACTCCATGACCTGCAGAGGCAGCCATGAATCTCAGGTAACAGGAACTGGAGACAGACCTTCATCTCCAGACCAACATCTTCTCTTCAAACTTCTAAGATCTGATGTGAGAATCAGAAGAGAGTGTCAAAATGTTTTCTCATGAGTGGAGGGTTGGATCCAGAGGACATTTGGGGACATCTTTAGAAAACTGATATTTAAAAAGCCTGAGACCCACGGTTTCCAAATCATGTTACTTGGGATCCTGCAAGTCATGGTTGGGCAATAACAAGGCTCAGGGTAGGAACGGCTTTCTGAATAGAAGTACCCTGCCTTTTGAAAAGCTCTTAACTGAACCTAATTTGATTTTTCTGCAAATTCCTGTGTTCTTTTCATTTCTCAGAAACCAATTTCGGAGGTAAATAGCTGTCTGTCAGCTTCACAAATTAAGCAAATGTAATATAATTGCATAATTCTTCACTATTTCCTGTTTCTTCTTCTGCCTCTGACGGCTGAAGGAGCCCACTTATCCATGACATTAGCTTGTTGATCTAAATCCTAGGCAACCTAGTTTCCAAATAAATTGACATTCATATTCTTTTAATATGATACTGCAAATGTAAGGCTACTATTTATCATGGAAATAAGTATTTCAAGCACATGGGCTTATTTCCAATGTCCTTTCTTCTCATCATTTCTTATTTTTAGTCTGGTATCTCCAGGTTATTGCAGACTTCTTAAAAAAAAACTCTTTTCAGATTTGTGTTTTCTGTGATGATTTCTAAGTCTGGTCTGAAATACCAGATTAAATATATAGGTTTCAGGCCCTGTTTGGCATCATATGTAAACGTGAAGACCAGCGGACACGTCTTTTATGCCGGTTCCAAAGAAAACACTAATAAAGTTAGCTTTAAAATGTTCATTATTAGCTATGAGCGCCTAAGGTTTGAAAAAAGCTATTGAAATTGTTAGGTAGATTGCACAGCTGAATGCCAACAATAACAATAAAAGTTCTGAGTTAGAATAAGCTCTTTGCAAGCATTCTTTAATATAATCCCCACAATGCACTGGGAAGTGGGTGTTACAAGTACAGAAACTGATGTTTAGAAATTAAGCAA
The DNA here is from genome assembly GCF_023721935.1 of Panthera uncia. Taxonomy (NCBI): domain Eukaryota; kingdom Metazoa; phylum Chordata; class Mammalia; order Carnivora; family Felidae; genus Panthera; species Panthera uncia. The sequence goes on from NW_026057580.1 coordinate 87,115,522, forward strand.
TTTATCTCAATCACTCATCTAATAGGGAGCAGATTCAAGGTCTGGACTCAGGTTTTGGTACCCATGCCTCATACTCCTAGAAAGTCTCCTTATCCTACATATGGAAACGTAGTCCTACCTTTCCTTCAGATTCATTAGATCTCCTTCTTTGGTTTTCAACATTTTTTGATTTCTAACTTTGAAATTTTGTATCTATGAATTCCCGTATGTGATGCTATTTAGCGTCAAGGAAATATGCTGATAGGGTGTGTGAGTGCTCAACCTGATATCTGTAACTGTTTAAAGAAGTTCAGGAAGGGGCTTCTGCGTGGCTTAGTCAGAAGAGATGTGACCCTTGATCTCGGGGTTATAAGTTGGGGTCCCACACTGGGTGTAGAGATTGCAAATAAATAAAGAACTTAAAAAAAGATTGGAAAGAAGTTCACAAAATTTGTCTTTGCAATAAACGTAAATTCTTTTTTTAAAATATTTATTTATTTTTGAGAGAGAGAGAGACATAGTGCAAGCAGAGGGGGAGGGGCAGAGAGAGGGAGACACAGAATCAGAAGCAGGCTCCAGGCTCTGAGCTGTCAGCACAGAGTGGGATGCAGGGCTCGAACTCATGAACCGGTAGATCATGACCTGAGCTGATGCTGGACTCAACCAGCTGAGCCACCCAGGTGCCCCACAATATACCTAAATTCGAATTTGTGGTTGTAACAGCATGAATAGATACTGAAATTATACTTGTGTCTACCTACTACCTAATTAATTTGTTTTCTAATGCCACATTTCCAGATGGTATAAATATCTTTGTCTCATGCCTAACTTTTTCCTGGGTAATTTTGTGCAAAAACCCAGGCATTTTTCATGTCGTTGAGGTAAGATCTAGTTCAAAGTCCTTCTGATCTTGATGGCTTATTCAATGCATGACACGCCCCAACCAGTTGCAGAAACATGCTCTTTAGATAATATGCCTCCTGAATTCATTGTTGGCACAAACAGATGAGGATAACACGGCTTTCTTACTCTTTGCTTTTCACCCCATTCCATTATTCCATCCTGGGTATGTATGTATCTTCTTTGGGATTAAAAATTTGATTGTGCCATGATTTAGTTTGATTTATCAGCAGCCATTTGGATTCTGAATGACCTCATTTGTGATGAATCAGGATTCTAATTAGTTAATTGGACGGTATCAAATTACAAGTGTATGTATGTTTATTCTTAATTTTGGTCCAGAAATAGAATTTAATGTTCAGAAGAATAAAATGACTTCAGCCAATGTTCAGTACATGACACATGAACCATTACGGTTTCTTTGGCTGCTTTGAAGTTCTTCAGATTTGTACATATTTGATTTTGCTTTTGTGTCTGCCACCAAGATCCGTTCTCACACGACTGAATCAAATAATCATTGTAGAAATTCAAAAGATGACCCTTTGACTTTTCACTTTATTTTACATTATTGTTGTGCAATAAAGTTTATTTAAAAGAAAAGCTAATATAGGAAAGAGCCCACAGGGGAGTAGATCAGATTAAATCTCAAGTTCTTTGTAACTTCCCCAAGGCTAGTTTTCAACCTACATTGTTTTCACAATAAAGGGGCGGATTTCACATAACATCTGTCGCTATGGTGACAATAGGACAGTGATAGCTGGAAAAGCTAATGGTGTTTTTCTAACTTGCCTTCTGGAATGTGTAGCAGACAGGAAAGCAGCAGCAAAGCGATTCCTGAAGGGCGAGGTCAGCGATGAGACCATCCAGGGAGCATTGTCTCTTCTCCAGATCAGGAAGGACAAGAACCTCTGCTAACCATTCCTCTCCAGTTTCCACTTAAGTGACCAGCATTTCACCTGGTTTACTGCCCAAATTCCTTGAGAAGAAATAAAAAGAATAACAACAAGCCTTGCTAGGGAGAGCATGCTGGAAAGAAAGAAAGAGGAACGGAGAGATGAAAACATAAGTAGAATTGTCATGGCTTTTCCAAATGATCTGAATTGAAGTAAGCCCTCTGACAGGGAGAGAAAGGGAGTGGGATTGCATCAAAGGGTAAATGAGGAAGAGAAAAAGGCATGGAGGTGTGGCTTGCCGTTGGCTGTGTGGCAGTTACAGCCTGTGTGACTAACAAGTTTAAAGCATTAGCTTTCTATACGGTAATGTACATGTGCTTCTGGCCCTATAGTGTTATTTGAGCACAGATGGAAATATGGAAGGATGCTTGGATACATGTAAGCAGTTAACAGGGGTTACCTTGGAGATGGGGTGTGGGGGGGGTGGGAGGAGAGGAGAGAGGCACTTGGGAGCCAAGAAAAAATAAGACGAAGCATGTATGTGATCACAGATTTGAATGTCTCTAAGAGTATAAAAAGATGTAGGAAGCAATGAACTCTCCTTCAGACTTTGGAGGGGCTTAGCACTTGCACTTGCTGAAAGGTGTTGTGCCTGGGCATGTCAAGTGCGGGCTGATACAGACCAGGGGGACGGTAGGTAGGCTCTTCTAAGGCTGCCCCAGTACTCGGTTGTAGATTCTTTTCCCACAGTTTTCTTACGCTTTTTCTAGGGGGTTGGGGGTGGGGTGGGGCATGATGGTAAGATAGGGAAACTTTGGTGAGGTGATATCCTGGAAAGGTAGCTGGGCCAGGATTATACCTAAAGGTGAAAACAAAGAAACAGCACCGAGTGATTTGAGGAACCCATATAAGCTCTCTGTTTAAAAATATCTTACATGTGGGGCACCTGGGTGGCTCAGTGCGTTAAGCATCGGACTTCGGCTCAGGTTATGATCTCACAGTTCGTGAGTCGGAGCCTCATTCTGGGTGAGCTTGAGCCCTGCTTCAGGTAAACCCAGCTTCTCTCCCTCTCCCCACCCCCTTTCTCCCTCCCTCTCTCTCTCTCTCTTTCTTCCTCTCACTCTCTCTCTCTGCTCTGCTCCGTGCTCCCTTGTGCCCTTTCTGTCTCTCAAAAAGAAAAAAAAAAAACAAAAAACCAAAAAACTTAACTTGTGGGTGCTTGATTGGCTCAGTCAGTTGAGCTTCTGACTTCAACTCAGGTCATGATATCACAGTTCACGAGTTCTAGCCTTGCATTGGGCTCGCTGCTTCGCATCCTCATTCTCTCTCTCTCTGCCCCTCCTCCCCCCCCCCCCCCCCCTCTCTCTCAAAAATAAATAAAACATTAAAAAAAAAAATTCCCTGTAAATGCCCAAAATTTCACTTTTTGCTAGGCCAGGGATAGTAAATAGGTTTCAATTCATGGGCATCTCCATTCCATTGGTTGTCTCTGTCTAGTGTGCCATTATAATTATTTATTGCTGTATACTAAACCATTCCAGAATTTAGTGGCTTAAAACAACAATAGACATTTTATTATGACTTGGTTTCTGTAGGTCAGGAATTCAGGAAGGGCTCATGTGAGTGTCTTCCATAAAGGACAGACAGTGATTGGGGCAGCTGGGATCTGGAGTAGCTGTGGACTTACAGGCCACAGATCTCTCTTTATATATCTGTCTATGCCTATCGATTGACCAACTGATTTATCCATAGATAGTCTCTCGGTAAGGCTTCCTTGCAGCATGGTGGCCTCAGGGTAATTGAATGGCTGCAGACTTCAAGGACAGGTATTCCCCCTTTCACGCCTAGCATTTCTGCTAAGAAGGCAGAAGCTGCATCATCTCTTATGACTTAACCTTGAAAGGCCAGTGCAGTTGCGTCTGCTACGTTCTGTCGGTTACCAGTGAGCCACAAATCTGTCCAGACTCAAGAGGAGGGAAATTAGCCTCCACCTCTCTGTTGGAGAGCAGCAAGGTGCTAGAAGGAAGGCTCCTGGGAAGAAAGATACAGTTGTGGCCATCTTTGAGAAACACCACCTACTGAAGGTGTTTTATTGAGAAGAATTCCAGGCCACGCGCATGGTGCTTGGGAGAGCTGGTGTGCTGGAAGGTGTGGCAGTGGGTGTGTGTGGCAGGAGCAGGGGAGACTTTGGGCCGGTGTCATGGATTTGCCCTCCCTGCATTATGCCCTTTCTTCTCTCTAGCCCTTTTGTAAAACAAAAGTGCCCTTGCTAATAAAATTCCCATAGTATTTTCTTCTTTGACAAAACAGATCAAGTGTGCAAACAAAAAAGACAAAAGCAGAACAAACTCGCCACAAAATCCAGGATGACTTAGAGAATGGAGCATAGGAAGAGAGTAGGTAGAAAGATGGAGAAAATGTTTTGGGAAAAAAAAATAGCTAAAGTCTGGCTCTTCAAGATGTCATAGGAACCTACAGTGGCAAGGTTACAAAATGCAGAGACTATCTGTATACGTTTAGGGTGCAGATGACAGTGGGGGTAAACTTCTTAGACAGGAGAAAAGAACAGCACAATTTGAGAGGCCTTCTTTCTACAGAAATTCAAAACTGAAGCATGACCAAAGTAAACATTAAAAAGTCGGAAGACAATCAAACAGGCTGGAGAAAAAATGTTTGCGGTACACATAACAAAGGATTATATTTCAAAGAGCTTCTAGCAAATGTGTAGGCAGATTATAAACAATCCAGCAAAAATATGGCCTAAAGATATCAACAGGCAGTCCACAGAAAAGAAAAGGAAAGATATTTATATTACAACAAACATACGAAACTTTGTCATCTGGGGAAATACAAATTAAAACAAAGATGAGCTACCATTTTCAACGATTAGATTCCAAAATTAAGTAATAATGACAATAGCAAGTGCTGGCTAGAGTGTGAGGAACTCACATGCATTTTTGGTGTGATTATGAATTGCCAGAACTTGTACAAAAGTAATCCGGTATTTTTAAAATTATTTTTTAAAGTTTATTTATTTTGAGAGAGAGAGAGAAAACAGGGGATGGGCAGAGTGAGCGACAGAGAGAGTCCCAAGCAGGTTCTGCACCATCGGGGCAGAGCCCTATGAGGCGCTTGAACGCACGAACCCTGAGATCATGACCTGAGCTCCAATCAAGAGTCAGACACTTTAACTGACTAAGCCACTCAGGTGTCCTGAGTCTTTTTATTAAACTTGAAAATGCATGTATCTTTAATACAGCGATGTACACCTTTGAGAATACATTCAGCAGAAAAAAGTATTCACATTGTAAATTTAATATATATTTAAGGAGTGTTTAGTACAATTTTCTTATTTATAAAAACTAGAAAAAAACTGAAGGCTTGTCAATAAGGCACTGATTGGATTTTTAAAATTTTGGAATTGTAGTCTATAAACTACTATGCAACCAAGTAAAATAATGAGATGTATCTCTATGTATGTCTTAAACATATATGCATATCATAAAGTAAAAAATTACAGAGTAATATGATGTATCTATTCTTTAGTTTATAACATGCATAGTGTAAAGAAAATGATAAATATATGTGAATATGATTAATTAAATAAAGGATGTATAAAGGGGCACCTGGGTGGCTCAGTCGGTTAAGCATCCGACTTTGGCTCAGGTCATGATCTCATGGTTCATGGGTTCGAGCCCTGCATTGGGGTCTGTGCTGACAGCTCAGAGCCTGGAGCCTGCTTCGGATTCTGTGTCTCCCTCTCTCTCTGCACCCCCCCCCCATTTGCCCTATGTCTCTGTCTCTCTTAAAAATAAACATTAAAATATTTTTTAAAAAGGATGTATAAAAGGACTCATTTAAAATTGTTAGTGGGATTAACAAAGGCTTGTTAACGCCCATTTAGGGAGACAGGAAGGGAAACAATTTTCCTTTATAAACATCTTTATCTTTGGAAATGTCTCTGGAAGCATGTATTGCTGTTGGATCCAAAAGACTAAAGGAAAGGAATGGCCATGACATGTGTTGGCTAACTTAGCTCCTGGTGCAAATAAATATCTGTTGAATGAATAAACGAATATCTTGGACCCATCCCTTCACTTATGTAAGTCTGTTTCCTGCTTAGAGGGAGCCTGGAATTTCTACATTTAAATCCTTTTTTTTTTTTTTTTTTTTTTTTAAATCATAGTGACAATACTTTCTGTTCTTCCCATGAGGAAGTTTATTCCAGTAAATCGAGTTTCTATTTTGACAATTCAGGCCTAGGCAGTATTGTAAAAATCATTCTAGCAAAACAAAAAACACAGAGAATAAATGTAAATGGCTCTGCTACTCCTGTATTTAGACAATCAAAGATTTGTGGCATAGATTTTTCAACCTGATTCAGTTGTCTGTTCAAATTAACTAGAAAATTCTCATTTCATGCAATTATAGATCTTTATTGCTTTTCATTATAGAATGTTTTCCTTAAGGAATAGACCATTTTTGAGAAAGCCTAATTTTCTGCAGTGATTAAAAAAATTATACTACCTCATCTTTTTTGAAAATTGAATTCGAACAAATTCCAAGAACAGTTTAAAATTCAATTTCCTGCTTTGGAGGATCCATTAATACTTACCATGTACCCAGTAAAAGTCTATGTTTCTACTCATTGTGTTATTTTTATCATCTGATTACAACAATGATTGAGTTTTTGATGAAAAATTTAGTTTTTTCCACCCACTTGATTATCTTTATTATCTGGTGGTTACTAACTATACTCATTATTATTTTTTAGTGTTTTATTTTATATTAGAGAGAGAGAGTGAGAGAGAGAGAGAGAGAGCAGGGGGAGGGGCAGAGAGAAAGAGACAGAATCCGAAGCAGGCTCCAGGCTCTGAGTTGTCAGCACACAGCCCAACGCGGGGCTTGAACCCAAGAGCAGTGAGATCATGACCTGAGCTGAAGTGGGAAGCTTAACTGACTGAGCTACGCAGGCACCCTAACTATACTCATTCTTAAGGGAGGAGGGGCAGGGTGCCTCCTTCAACATTATTGCCTCTTCCTTATGCACCCAAAGTGCCTATTAATGTCCCTGGATCGTGAGTTCTTTATCACTCGCCCAGCAAGGAGCAGAATCTGTGCCTCTTCTCCTAGGCTGCTCTGTGAAGGCAGAACCCACCAAAGAAGCATCCCATAAACTTCTGCTTCCCCATTTCTCTGTACCTGTCCTGGTCTGGGTCCGCTGCAAAAAGCCTGTGACCCTTAGGGTAGAGAGGGTTCACTCTCTTCTCCCACTTGCAGACAGGTTGAGAATGTCATGCAGGCCACAGTCGTGTAACTCTGGTGGCTTAGAGAGGGTTTGGTAACAGGACATATGATAAAATGCAAGGTTTTTGTGTGTAGATAGGGAATGTTTCCAGGGAGAGGGGCTTAATTTATTTATCTTTAAATTTGTTTTTATTAAAAAAAAATTTTTTTAACGTTTATTTATTTTTGAGACAGAGAGAGACAGAGCATGAACAGGGGAGGGGCAGCGAGAGAAGGCAACACAGAATCTGAAACAGGCTCCAGGCTCTGAGCTGTCAGCACAGAGCCCGACGCGGGGCTCGAACTCACGGACCGTGAGATCATGACCTGAGCCGAAGTCGGAGGCTCAACTGACTGAGCCCCCCAGGCGCCCCGAGAGGGGCTTAATTTAGAAGGTCTTCACACCTGCCAGAATGAGGAGACGTGCAGCCCTCTCGTGACAGTGACAGGCAGCCCGTAGGAGGCTCAGAGCCAAGGGGAAGAGTGTGAACGGCACATTCTTCTCTGGGGACAGACGTTTTTCAGAGAGGTTGCAGCCCAGAGGGGACTACTCGAATTCTGTGTAATTAGGGAGTGAGCTGGAGTGCAGAAATCCAATGATGCAGTTTCGGTGTGTAAGATCCAGACTTGGGGCAAGTACAGGACGCCTGAAAATGTTCAAGCGTCCTATAATGAGGAAATGACCATTCCGATGAGACCAGCCTAAACGGGAAGATGGACAGGGCACAATGCAATTGCCGGACAAAGAAAAACCATCCAGATCAGACCAGAAGAAGGATAATTCCGTTAACTGTATCGGACTACTGATTTTCCTGATTCCCAGTGAGAAGGGATTAAAAGTTAATAGAAAAACCACGGGGTATTTAATCTGTAGTTTTAATATATTAGCATATATATTCATGCTTGGGTTACTCTTCAAATGAGCTTTATGTAATACTCCATTTTTATGTGGAATTATGCCTTTGTATCTCCCTCCTCAGAAGGAGATCAAATGGAGGCTCTCAGTTGAGAAGGTCCTGCAGATATTGAACTCATTATAGAGAAATCACAGAATCATGCACATCGGTGCTACCACAGTCTTCTGGGCTCACTCAAACTGGGTCCTCAGCACTGGCCAGTAGTCCTCAAATGCGTTTGCTCACTGGGAAGCTGCCTCGTCCATTCTTGACCTAGGTGCCTGGGGCAGAGAATATAGGAAAGCGGTGAAATCACAGGCGGTTATTAGCCAGACCACGTTCATTAATCAGTTGAGGAAAGAAGTCATAGAGTTCAATGTGAATTACATTTATCCATCCTCTAAGGCAAGGTCTTAAAGACCCCCAGTTGTTAATTATAGATTTCAATTCAGTAGTAGGTCTGCAGTGGGACCCAGAAATTAGCCTCTTACATCAGAATCTCATGTGAATCCGATACAGGTGGTCCATGGCCCATAATTTGAGAAATGGTGCTTTAAGGAAACTCTGGTTCCTAAGCTAAGCAACTTGCAGATTTATTAGGGAGTAAACAATGGACATTGCATGGCAGATATTGCCAGTCTATGTGTGTAGAAATGAGCTGGGATATAGGTGTTGTCAAGAAGCAGGTTGTTTTTTGTTTTTTGTTTTTTGGCCCGGTTGGCTTGTCACTCTTCAGGCTGCTGTAAGAAGTTTTCATCCCCTCTAGTGGTTTCCTTCTTGGAGATGCTAAATCAGACTGGTATAAATATGGAAAGGGAAAAAAGGAGAATTTTTCATGCACATTAAAAATAATGCTCCAAGTTTAGTCTGTCTACCAAACCGAGTAAACCGATGAAAATAAAATCTAAAGGAGGCAGAAAAGATTACCACTGTACAGTAAAAAGAGGCTTTGGGAATAATGATAATGTCAGCAAAGTGCACTGTAGAAAAAGAAGGGTCAACCTTCTAGGCCCAGGGGTAATCCGAAGGTCCATAGGACTCCATTTTCTCCACAGGTAAATTCCTGTTTTAGCCACTCGGGTTAACACCATATATAAGTACTACTGTGCTCATTTTCTTCCGAGTATGTACTTAAAATCAAGAGAAAAGTTCTTTGGTGTGCTTGCAGAAATAAGAAATTCTAGCTCTCCTGAAGAGAAGATAAAAGGATCCGAGGCAGAATATTTTTCATCATACTTCTGCAGCTTCCCTACAATGGGAATCAAGGAGATGTATTCTCGCCTCTGGGTTTATGGCGAATGTTTTTAAAATGGCATGCCCCCAAAGCAAGGCAATTTACACCTGATTTTAAAGCTCTTCTCTCACCTCCTTCTAATATTGTTAGAGTAAGCAGTTAAGACATGAGCAGGTGAGGAGAAGGGATAAGGTGGACGATTGCTGGGGACTACCCACTCTCTGCCCAGAGATGGCCCCACGTCCCTTACACCAACCAACCCGTCTTGCGGTTTAGCACAGACTGATAAATAGAAGTTCACGGTACAGGGACGTCCCCAACTTTGGAGCATGCGCACTTAAGAAACACTGTGTCTGCTAGAAACCCCAAGGCTATTATAATATCATTATAATGCTACTTGCATTGCGGTTTGGGCCCTCCGTGGGTTGGTTGGGTTGCACTTAGGCACTCATGGGACGATGACTAACACAAACTTGTTTAAAGGGTTGGAGGGGAAGAAACCAAGGATCCAAGTGTGGAGCTATAATAAGATGGGAGGAGACCCAATAACCCCCCATAAAGGAACACAGTGGAAACTCAGTGGCCTTCCGCCCATCCTCCCGTCGGCCTCTCTTCTGTCCCTTTTTGCTAAATAAAAACACTTTGCTCCTTTAACTCTCTGTGGAGCCTCTCAGCTGAATTTTTTCCTTTAAGAAGACATGGCCTGAGGAGTCAATAACCCACCACCCGGTATCAATATCATTACTGGAACACCAACTCTTAATGGTTACTGGAAGATCAACTCTCATCTGGCTTAGTAAAATCTCACAGGCACCTAGACTGAAGCTGTATTGACTTGTTAACAGTCAATAGCTAGTTTGAACTTTATCTTCTCTATTCACTCTTTGATGAGGATGCTGATAAACCCTGAGGAACAAGCTACAACTAAAAAGAGGTTGGTGGGGGGTGGGTGGATAAGATACAAAAAAATCCCATTTTTTGACCTTGAGGATCTTAATGATGTACCTAAGGTATTTCCCCATCATCCCACTTCATATCCACACTGAGCTTGTTGCTGGGTACACATAGTAGACCCTTACTAAATATTGCCTGGAAGTCAACATGTACTCTATCAGTAGTAAGTAGTAATAGACTTACTATCCATCTTTCCTTTTAATCCATCTCATCTCAACCCATGTGTTTAAAGTCAGTTCTCCCAGGGGCACCTGGGTGGCTCAGTTGGTTAGGCGGCCGACTTTGGCTCAGGTCATGATCTCGCGGTCCGTGAGTTCGAGCCCCGCGTCGGGCTCTGGGCTGATGGCTCAGAGCCTGGAGCCTGTTTCAGATTCTGTGTCTCCCTCTCTCTGACCCTCCCCCATTCATGCTCTGTCTCTCTCTGTCTCAAAAATAAATAAACGTTAAAAAATAAAAATAAAAATAAATAAAGTCAGTTCTCCTGTTTGGAGTGAGAGAGGACCCACGTGTACTCAGCACAGCAATTCTACGCCAGCCCTTATTCTCCGTTCATGTCAACAGCCCGTGCATGGAGCATCTATGTTGAAGTGACTGTGGTAAGCATTTGGGGAGTGAGATGAGAGTAAAGAGAAAAAAAAGTAATAGACACAAAAGAGCATTCTTTTTGAGAGAGCGCGAGAGAGAGAAAAAAAAAAAAAAAAAAACCACCCAAACCTGTGTTAAAAATAAGATGAGCTCTACCATTTAATTTGCTTGTGGTCCTTTCACATCAATTACTTTTTCTGAGCCTCAGTTTTCTCACCTGCAAAATGGAAACAATGTCTACTTTGATGGTTGTCCTAGGATCAAATGATATAACGAGGGTCGCCAGATTTAGCAAATAAAAATAATGCCAATACAATTGTGCCCATGCAACATTTGGAACATGCTAATACTAAAACATTATTTATTACTTATCTGAAATTAAAATTCACCTGGCATCCTATATTTTTCATCATTCCTAGAAATAATATGTGATGGTAGTAGCCATTTGATCACCGCTTTTCATGTGGTGGGCACTTCTAGGTACTTCAATTACACTGGCTATCATCCTAACAGTGGCTGAAGGCAGTAATTACTAACCCCACTTTGCATCTAGGATGTGGAAGTTTTCCAAAATCAAATTTCCAAACTTAGTCCATAAATAGCAGAGCTAAGATTCAACTCCACCATATCACACTGGTTCTTTAGTTAATGAACCCATTTTGAATTGGAGAATACCCAAGTGTTTATTACTCCAAATGGTCTCTGTTCATTACTCATATCCTGGGTATAGCAAAAGGGACTGGAGAGAGTAATGGCAATATGGAGATTAAGAGGTGCCATCGAGTGTAGGAAAAAGCCTGTATTTACTTTTCAACTTCCAGGGTGATGGTCTTCTGCCGGGAAATCTGTGTTTCTAGGGATACCAAGGCAAGGGCGTCGGGGCTCTCTAACAACATCACAGGGTGTGATGCAACACATGGGATTGTCTGTTGTCAAGACCCAGCCAGGGCAGAGATTTGTTGACTAACTGGTCTTAAAATAAAATAGTCATATAAGGACCCGTATTCACCTTTTTACCTTCTCAGTAACCTCTCATATAACCAGAATATCCTAAATAACAGCTACTATTGCCTATTGCAAATGGCAATGAAACAAAGCTGCCAGCAGGGATTTTTAAAGTCTTCCTTCCCGCCCCTCCCACCCACCAATAACTTCCAATCTTTCAAGTGCAGTCAGAATTTTATTTCATTCACTCATTCATTCATTCATTCATTCATTGGTTTGTTCAGCAAGTGCTTATATAGCACTTTCCAGATACTGTTCTAAGCCCTTCACAAATATTAACTCATTTAATTCTCACGATCACCCTGTAAAGTTGGTATTGCTCTTTCGTGCATTGAAATTTGGAATGACACCCTGGGTTCCCACTAGGATCTTGTGACCAATACCACCCCTTCAAAAGATGCCCATGCTCAACTCCCTGAAACCTAGGACAATGTTATATTGCATAGCAAAGGGTCTTTGTACATGTAATTAACATTATAGACTTTAAAGTTGGGTGTCTATCCTGGATTTTTGACGTGGGTCCAATCTATCCCTATCAGCTCTTACAAGCAAAGAACTTTCTCTGACTGAGGCAAAGGGATGCAGAAGAAGAAGTCAGGGATGAGAAGCAGGAGGGGGACTTGCACACAGTTGCTGGTCCTAGGATGGAGGTCGCCGCATGAGTAATGCAGCTGGCCTTACGTTGCTGAAAGGGGCTCCCAGTTGACGATGAGTGAAGTAACTAGAAACACAGACCTGCAGCCACAAGGAATAGAAAGAACTATGCCACCTACCTGGGCGAGTCTGGAGGCAGGTTCTCCTTCTAATTCAGGGAGCTTCAGGTGAGAGCTTCGGATGAGTGCTTGGGCTGGCCTTCAGGGATCCAGAGTAGAGGAACCAGTTGAGCTCATGTGAACTGGCCTAAGCAAGGGTGGGATAGTACATGTGCATTGCTAGAAGCCACTAAGTTTGTGGTAATTTCTACAGCTGCAAACTAAATGGTATCATTTTAGGGTACTATTTTTAAATATTCTTTATTTTTATTTTTTTTAATTCATTTTTTTAGTGTTCATTTATTTTTGAGAGGCAGAGAGAGACAGTGTGAACAGTGGGGGTGGAGGCAGAGAGAGGGAGGGAGAGACAGAATCTAAAGCAGGCTCCAGGCTCCAAGCTGTCAGCCCAGAGCCGGACATGGGGCTCAAATTCACGAACCGTGAGATCATGACCTGAGCCGAAGTCGGACACTTAACTGGCTGAGCCACCCAGGGGCCCCTTATTTTTGAATATTTTAATGTGGTGGCCGTATCATCCTCAGTTGACCAGAGTATTTTATTAAGTAGAATATTTCACTTTGTAATGATTGTGCTCACCAAGTGTTCTTTGAATAGTGCCATTGAAGATGCTTTGTGTACAGTTCTTCACATAGTGAATCCCCACCATTTCTAAGACTCAGTCCCTGCATTATTGACTTGCTTGGAAGGGGACTCAGAGGACACTCTGTAGAATGGAAGGGGGGGAGGTTTCTTGAAATGTTGAAGGAGGAAAGGCAGCAGAGTAAGGAAATTAAGAGCACAGAATCTCAGCCTGAGTCTGGCTTTAAACTCAGACTTGATTACCTACTAGCTATGTGACCTTGGGAAAGTTACTTAACATCTCTGTGTTTTGGTTTATCTTCAAAATGCAGGTGGCAAGAACAGTATTTAGGGTTGGTGTCATGATTTAGTGAATTAATATACAGAGAGTTCTTGAAATGTGGCCTCAGAATATGCACAGATGATCCAGAGTTAGCTGTATCATTAATCTTTGTTGCAGAGGTGAAGACAAGTTAGAGATGGAAATAACCCAAATAAAGAACAGCTCACAAAGATTTGTAGCCAGAGAACTAGAAATGAAAATAACAATGAGATATGACTTTAAACAAATTAGACAAGCACAAATGAGAGAGCTGGCTGGGTAAGGCCAGTGTTGGGGAAGACGCAGAACATGGGTACCACCCTCACCACGGCTGTTGGGAGTGAGAGCTGTGCAGTCATTCTGGTGAGCAACTAGCCACTACTTAGTCAAGGTAAATAAACACTCCCCTCCCACTATGTCTTAGCCTGGGTTCTTCCAGAAACAGACGCCAAGATAAGGATTCGAAGGGACGTGGTTTATTTGAGAGATGAGCCCAGGAAACCCTGGTAGGGGAGGGGAGAAGTAAGATAGAGCAGGCACTCAATAAAGGGTATGTTTTTAAGCACGTTACCATGCTGGGTTAACAGAGCTTGACTGGGGGATTCCAGGAGCCAGTGTAGAATAAGAGCCTCACAGTTTGCCCACCTGAGGGATTTCACTTGGTTGATGGCTGCTGAAAGAGCCCACAGGCAGGGAGATGCAGATGCTGGCAGTGGGCCTGTGTGTGTGTGTGTGTGTGTGTGTGCAAACACAATGGTAAGGCCAAGGAGATACGGGTATGGCCCTCATAGAGGCTGTCATGAGGATGACTCAAAATTCCATTCCCGAGTATGAGCCTAAAGGACTGATCACAAAGTTCCAGAGGAGGCATGTGTAAGAATGTTCTTCTGTAGCATTAATTGTGATGTCAGGAAGTTCTGGGCAAGTTAGAGATAATCACTAGGAGAGTTAATAGACACAATGTGGAGAATGGGCACAGGGAGTATTACGCAGTAGTTAAAAGTAACAGATTGGGTTATACAGCTACATCATGTATCTTCAGAATAATCCAGAGTGAGAAGATAAATACAATGAGATCTGCAACACACACACACACACACACCCCGACCAATGAGCATTTTATAGCAACACACTTAATCAAAATAATATACACAAACATATCAGAATAGTTTTATAGAGGGGCGTCCAGGAAGTGGAATTGGTTTTGAGAATAAGACAGTAAAAAAAAATAAATAAATAAAAAATAAAATAAAAAAATAAATAAATGATACAATTAAAAAATTTTTAAGTTTATTTATTTATTTTGAGAAAGAGTGTGAGGAAACATGCATGAGTGGGGCAGAAGCAGAGAGAGAGAGGGAAGGAGAGAATCCCAAGTAGGCTCCATGTCTAGCATGGATCCCAACACGGAGCTCGATCCCATGACTGTGAGATCATGACCTGAGCTGAAGTCAAGGGTTGGACACTCAACTGACTAAGCTACTCAGGTGTGTCATGATTTAATTAATTTTTTAAACAATATGTTAGGGGACCCTTGTATAGATGGTTGTGCCATGAACTGTGGAATATGAATGATTCAACACCTCGCCCCTGATGCCCAAGTCACAAAACGTATACCAGTGATTTCTGATCATCTCCATTTCTCTAATCCAAAGTCTTGAGGGACGCCTGGGTGGCTCAATCAGTTAGGCGTCTGGTTTCGGCTCAGGTTATGATCTCACACTTCGTGGGTTCAAGCCCTGCATCGAGCTCTGTGCTGACAGCTCAGAGCCTGGAGCCCACTTTGGATTCTGTGTCACGATCTTTTTCTGCCCCTCCCTTGCTCGTGCTCTCTCTCTCTCTCAAAAATGAATAAACATTAAAAATAATTTACAAAGTGCTTGTTTGTTGGTCTCCAAGACTTTTGTCTCCTCACTGGAAAGTCGACAGCATGAGGAGGGGGACCTGGGAGAGGGCACTGGAGGCAGTCGTGCTGAGGGGGAAAGGGCAGAGAATTCTCACAGGGACTGTTGGTTGGGGTATAGAGGTTGCCTGCATATTCCTACCAGAGGGCTATGATGTGAGTCAGGCTAAGCCTAAAAAGAGGGAGGGCAGGTGGGGGAAACGCCAAGCTAAGGAGGGAGCCAGGAAGGAGAAGGCCAGGCTGAGTGGGAGATGTAGGCACTGTGTTCACGTAGCAGAATTCTAAGGCAGAGTCAGGCGGGAGACATCTCAAAGGCATCTTTTAGATGTTTATATCTGCTGCTCCCAGATCATGGGAAAGATTTTTTCCCCCAGTGAAACTGTTAGGAACATTGAAAGTTATGCAAAATACGAAATACAATTTGGAGGTGCTTACAGTTAAGATGGTTCTGATGTTGATTTTAATGTAGTCTGTATACCAACAGTGAACTTGGGTTCCAGAAAGGGAATATGTTTTTCACTTTAAAAGCCTGTAGTAGTCAAGAACAACAACCTTGCCTCTTGTGATTCCCAGCAATCACAGTGTAAATATTTAATAGGCAAGTATTACGGCGTAGACAGGTTTGCACGGGATGCATGAGGAATTTGTGAACTTTAATTTGAAATCAAAATGAATTTGAGCTTTCATTTCCAATACAGTTGTGTAGATAAAGGTGAAAAAGTCATAATCTATCAATTTGATTTGTCTTAAAGGTATATTGCACTGTTGTACATCAGTGTTCTGGAAGTTTCCAGTAAGATGGGTATTTTTTATATCACACTTTGGAAGAAATTTAGAAATAGGGCTTTTGCTCTAAGACAGTGCCTGGAAAATAATGATTTGACCAAGCTTGGACTTGGAAAAATTAAGTGTTTTCGGTTGGCACCAGGGCCTTATCTTCTTTCACAGCCTGCTTAGCAGTCTGGAGTTGTAATCATAAAGTGTTCTGGCTGATCTACTTAGCTAGATTGGACAGTTAGATTATTTCTGCCTTCTTAGCCATGTGACAGTGGCTCTGATCAATTGAAATGGTTCACTGTTGGTGGAATGCCTTCTAGTTGCCAGTGCAAAGAATCTCATTTAATGGCAAATTATAAAATCTCTGAGTAGCTCCCAGCTGAAATAGTTTGTTTGTATTCCTTATAATAAATGCTTCCTTTGAAGCAGCTGCTATTTCAGAAGAGATTGTAGGCATTTAAAAAATCTGGGTCACTCCTCATGCATTACAGAAAGAAATCTATGCTAGACTAGGGCCTAAGGACCCATGTATAGTTATGTGGGAACTGTGTGAGGTTGTAAATAAAGCTGGTGGGGGGCCGAGAGCAGCTTTCAAACCTTGACCCTCAGCACCAAGACTGCCAAATACTGAAAACTGGGGATGGGGGCGGGGGGAAGGAAAAAATGGAGTCTTTATGTAAATACATAATTAGAATGCTAATCATAGTCACGTTAATGATGAAGATTTTAATATTGAGGAAAGGATGACCAAGAAGTTGATTATGTGGGAGTCACTGAAACTCAGCACAGGATGATTTCTCTTCCCTGACCATCGACCATTCTTGAAAGGAATAGTCACATCAACCTCTTTTTGGTCAAACAAAAGTCACATTGATATTAATTAGGGCAAAAGATGGACTTGTGATTGGTAAAGAATTCAAGTGGCAGAAGGTAGGAGGTTTACTTTCCATTTACCAAGATTCCTCAAGTATACACATACGTACTCAGAGACTCTCTTAATACTTTTCACTTTTTAAAATGTTTTTCTCAGTGTTTTCTAAATATTTTGTGATAAACACATTGTATGGCAAGGCGGTGTGGAATGATGGGTAAGAGAGCAGATGTGGGAGCAGGATTCATAGTTCTAAATCTGACAGTTACTGGCTGTGTGGCCTTGGGAAAATTACCTTGCCTCCTGTGCCTCATCTATTTATCTGTGCAAGGGTTTTCTTCTTAATTGTTTTATTTTGTTTGAGAGACAGTGTGTGTGAGCAGGGGAGAGGGACCCACACACACACACACACACACACACACACACACAGAATATCACCTGGGCTCCACACTCAGCACAGAGCCTGATGTAGGGCTTGATTTCATGACCCTGGGATCATGACCTGAGCTGAAGTCAAAAGTCAGACACTCGGGGCGCCTGGGTGGCGGAGTCGGTTAAGCGTCCGACTTCAGCCAGGTCACGATCTCGCGGTCCGTGAGTTCGAGCCCCGCATCAGGCTCTGGGCTGATGGCTCGGAGCCTGGAGCCTGTTTCCGATTCTGTGTCTCCCTCTCTCTCTGCCCCTCCCCAGTTCATGCTCTGTCTCTCTCTGTCCCAAAAATAAAAAAAAAAAAAAACGTTGAAAAAAAAAATTAAAAAAAAAAAAAAAAAGTCAGACACTCAACCAGCTGAGCCACCCAGTTGCCCCACGTGCAAGGGGTTTTATGTTAAGGATATAATTAGAATGCTGTTTATATTCATATTAACAATGCATTTTTTTAATATTTTAATATTGATAGGGTTGTTGTCAGCATTAAATGTGTTTAATATAGCAAAATAACAGCACCTTCAGTAGGTATTGGCTATGATTAATTCTTGTTTAATAACTTAAAAAAAGGATGTACTCTCTGCATCATAAATTTTAATATTGTTCGGTGATTTGATTATCTGTGAGTATTGCCAAGCTCATTTCTATCATTTCACAGTTTCCAGAAGATCATTTCCTTACCGGCAGGGATAATATCTCCAGGACTGACTGACCTCCTGCACTCTGGCTCATTAGCTCACACACCAAGTGCAACGGTAGCACGCTGATGATGCGCTGAACTTTGATGTCGATTCAGAGGTGTATTAGTTTGTTACGGCTGCCATAAGAAAGTACCAAGATGGGTGGTGTAAGCAACAGAAACTTATTTCCTCGTGGTTCTGGAGGCCAGAAGTCCAAGGTCAAGGTGTTGATAGGGTTAGTTTCTTCTGAGGGTCTTTTTCCTTGGATTGTAGATGGATGCTTTGATGTGCTTTACTGTCTATACCTGTCTGTCCATGACCTAATTTCTTCTTCTTTCAATGCTATTGGATTAGAGCCCACCCTAATGACCAAATGACCTCATTTTACCTTAATCACTACTTTGAAGGCCCCGTCTCCAAACACAGGCACACTCTGAGGTGCTGGGGGTGAGGGCTTCAACATATGGACGTCCTCACCCTAAGGAGGACAGTTAAACTCGTAACAAGAAGTTTTTGCCTTCTGGTTGGGAGGTGGAAGGCAAGGATGAGGGAATTGCAGTTGTCTACCAGCAGATGCAGCTCAACCTTGCTTCAAGATCTGCAATCAATCCTATTCTCCCTCAGAGGCTTTTACAAAATTCTAATTCAATACACAGCTCAAGAGACTATGGACATCGTATCACTCTTGCTGTAAGTCATTCTCTGGATTTCTAATCCCGTTCTGATAACAATAGCAGCTACAATGTATGGAGCATTACTGTGTGCCAGACACTATGCTAAGTCTTTAACCTGTATTTTCATTCCTTCTTAATGAGCCTATGATCCGCTTGATCCAGTCTTAAGGTAGTGTTACCTATATATATATATATATATATATATATATATATATATAACATATAATATGTAATATTACACTCCAACAGTGTAATCAGGGCTCTGCCTTTGTCTCCCTTAGTGGGTCTCTCCATTTGCCAGCTAAGATCGTTGTCTGTGGATAACCCCAGACTAAGATCTTACCGGCATAACAACAAAAGTACAGTATATCCCCCCAACTCTGAAATAGACCACTCTGGGGAGGATTCTGTTGAGCTGGGCCACATCTGTGGTGGAAGAGGGTAGAGCACAATAATGGCCCATATACTAAGTTTGGCATGTGAATCTCACAAGAAGAGTAGGATGTTGGTACCAGAAGAAAGAAGAAGGGACACCAGACAGTTGAAAGCAGGAGGTATCTACACAAGATCTTGTCAACTAACAGAGATATTTGAAAGTAAGGTCTACACTTCCACAGCAGGTGGAAGCCTGCTGCTCCTAGTGTACAAGCATTCAGTCTAAGTTCTGGTGTCCACATCTCTGTCCTCATGTTGCTTCAACTCTCAGCGCCATTCAGCATGTGGGAATCTTGCTCATTCTTGAAAAGCTGTTTTTCCCATGGGTCGTGTCTTCAGACCTGTCTGGTTTCTCCCTCTTTCTCATTCTTCTTTGTAGCTTTTGCTCTTCTAAGTGTTGAAGTTCTCTCATATCTGAGCCTTCATCTTTATTTATGTTCTCAAATGAATGATCTGGGTAATCTTAATCAATCCCCAAATCATAAATAATGTAGTAGTAATGGCAATGATAATGAAGATGGTCGTGATAATGATAGAAAATACTTTTCTAGCATTATATACTAAGTACTGTTGTAAGCACTCTCTCTATATTAAGTAATTTAATATACCACAGCCCCTGCGAGGTAGGTACTTTTATCCTTGTGATGGTTAATTTTGTGTCAGCTTGACTGGCCATGGGATGCCCTGATTAAACATTATTTCTGGGTGTGTCCATGAGGGTGTTTCTGGACAGGATTAGCATTTGGATTGGTGGACTCAGTAAAGCAGATGGCCCTCCCCCATGTGGGTGGGCATCATCCAATTTGTTGAGGTCCTGAATAGAACAAAAGGAGGAGGAAGGAAGAATTTGCCCCATTTTTTCTTCCTGTCTGCTTGCTTGAGCTGGGACATTGGTTTTCTCCTATCCTTGGACTGGGATTTATACCATCAGCAGCTCTGGTTCTCAGGCCTTTGCCTTTGGACTATATCACACCACTGGCTTTTCTGGATCTTCAGCTTGCATCTGGCAGATCCTGGGACTTGTTGGCCTCCATAACCATGTGAGCCAATTATTCATAATCTCTCTCTCTCTTTCTTATGTATCTATCTATCTATCTATCTATCATCTATCTATCACCTATTATCTATCTATCTATCTGTCACCTATTATCTATCTGTCTATCTACCTATCATCTCTCTCTCCCTCTCTCTCTCTCTCTTATTGGTTCTGGTGTTTTGGCGAGCCCTGGGTAATACAATTCCCATATGACAGATGAGGAAGCTCAGAGAGATTCAGTTACATGTGACCGTGTCTGAGGTCACGTAAGTGGTAAGTGGTAAAGCTGGGATTAACGGATGTTGCAGGAATTGTCACTGATCCTCCTACATTCCTTGAACCTTTTAGCAAAGCTTGGCCACCTTCCACCTGCCAGTACCTGCAACTTCGGGTCTTACACCATGAAGTCTATTCTCCTTATGCATGCAGCAGACTGGGAGGATATCCTTGACCAATGACTTTTGGGAATTAGCCTTTAGATGGAAGAATTCTGGGCACTGTTTTGAACTTTTACACAGACTTTCCTTGTCATCACTGACTTGGGTAACTGGCCTACTACTGTCTCTCTCTCTCTCTCTCTCTCTCTCTTTTAAGTTTATTTGTTTATTTTGAGTCAGGGGAGGGGCAGAGAGACAAGGAGAGAGAGAATCTCAAGCAGGCTCCACGCTGTCAGCTCAGAGTCCGACTCAGGGCTCAAACTCACAAACCATGAGATCATGACCTGAGCTGAAATCAAGAGTCAAACACACCCAGGTGCCCCACTACCGCCTTTTTAAGGGGCTACCTTCCCTTGCCTAAACCACTTCACACTTTCCCTACTACTCTTTCCTGAACTTCCCAAATAATCTATTTGTATCCAAGTGCCTGTCTCAGGGTCTATTTCTGGCAGAACCTACCTTAAGACAAGTAGGAACTATATATGCAGGTCACTGATCAGTGTCTCCAGCCCAGACTTCTCCACTGAATTCCTGATTCATGTAACCAACTTCCTGATTGAATGTGTATTTAAATGCTTACAAACAGTTCAACCTGAACAGGGGATACCAGAAAGCTTGGAATCTCTTTAACCTGTTTCTCTCCAAGTTATTCCTGGTGTATTTTTAAATTATTGAATTAAATTATTAAACTAAATTAATTTTTTTTAGAGAGAGAGTGCTCAAGTGAGTGAGAGGCAGAGAGAATGGGAGAGAGAGAGAGAATCCCATGAGGGACAGAGAGGGAGGGAGGGAAGGAGAGAGAGAGAGAGAGAGAGAGAGAGAGAGAATGAGAGAAGTGGGACTCACCTGGAGCAGGGTTCAAGCTCACCAGAAGTAGGGTTTGAACTTATGAACTGTGAGATCAAGACCTGAGCTAAAGTCCGATGCTTAACTGACTGAGCCACCCAGGCACCCCTTTATTATTAGTTGAGAGAGAGAGAGAGCACAAGCGAGGGAGAGGGGCAGAATGGGAGAGAGAGAATCTTAAGCAGGCTCCAGGCCCAGCACAAAGCCTGACATGGGGCTCGATCACATGACCCTAGGATCATGATCTGAGATGAAATCAAGAGTCAGACGCTCAGGTGACTGAAGCACCCAGGTGCCCCAATTCCCAGTGTATTCTTATTGGTGTGCGGTATGATATGCAAAGTACTTGCTATTGTGTGAAGGGTCATTCTCACCTGCTCGCCTCTCTCGACCATCTTCTTTTACTCCTACCTCGCTCATTAGGCTCTAGGGCACTGGTATCTTTTAGGTTCCCAAACACATCATGCTTGTTCCTTCCAAAGGCCCTGCACCTGCTCCTCCCTCTGCTTGGAAGAGTTATCACACCCCTCAGGCCCCAGCTTTGAAGCCACCTCCTCCAAGATGCCTTCCCTGACCACCCTCTCTGAAGGTGCCTCTCTCCCTCTAGTGCTCCAAAACACCACTCTCTTTTATTTTCTTCATAGTACTTAGCAATGCTTGAAATGATCTTACTTATTTGTTTATATGTGTATCTTCAGTCTTCCCCACTATCAAGGCAGGAGCTCTCTGTCCTGGTAATACTGGGCTGGCACTGAGGAGACCGTCCAGGAACACTTGTTTGCACAAGTTGGACTGAGATTTTAAAACATATAACATCCAGAATTTCTGCAAGTACATTTCACTTCCTATTTCCCTCACTTCCCAAATTGACCTCTCTTTATGGGAAATTTAATTGAAATGCTTTACACTTTTACCTCACCTGTTTTTAAAGGGTACTTAATCACTTGTTTTCTAAAACTCTCATTTGATTTTTTCATGTAAGAATTCTGAAGTGTTTTTCTTTTTAAAATGCCCAAATGTAAGGACTTGAATATTGGCTCTTGAGTTTCACCAAATACATCTTTCTGAATCTGTTATTTTAAAAACGAGACAACCCTCCTTGTGGTACATAAGAAATGATGCAGAAGAATTATGTAATTTATATGTATAATAAATATATAATTTAGAAGATTCTATTATAGATTTAATCACTGTTATGCCAGCTTCTCTACTTATTTTAGAGGAAAAATATATTAAATATGTTCCAAATAGATTAAAAGGTACTAATAGCCATGACTTTCAGTAACAAGATGTATTATTGAGGATTTCAAAGTTTAATCCATTAGTTCAATTACAGTACTTAAGCAAAGCAGGCACCGAGCACAAATCTGAAGACCTTTATCTCATTCTGTTGCTATTTTTCTAAAGATGACTTTGAGTGGCTGATCTTTTAGAGTGTCTTCTTCAAAAATGGACACGTTTTAGAAGATAATGTGAAATGAGTTTGAAATAATCACACACAACAGACTATATTGGACACACAACAGACTAAAGATTTCAGGGAAAGGTGGGCAAGATAATTTGTTGAGTTTTCTCTAACTGAAAAGGGGAAAGGGAAAGAGAAATTTTTAAAAAAAGATGGTTTTAGGCTGAGACTAGATTATGTGAAAATGCCTACCAAGGAGTTGAAAATATTTTTGAAACTTGTGGAGAAAACTCTTCCACTTAAGATTCTTTATAAAATGGTTTGACAAATTGGCTTTCTGAGTACTCAAAGTGGGTCAAACCTTTTATTTCCAGGAGGATGGTGTAAACACATTTCCTCCTATTCCTCCTGTTAAGTACAACTAAAAGCTCTAGACATTATATATAAAATAAATACAAGAAGGGGCGCCTGGGTGGCTTGGTCGGTTGAGCATCTGATTTCTGCTCGGGTCATGATCTCATGATTTGTGTTTGAGCCCCACATTGGGCTCACTGCTGTCAGTGCAGAGCCCACTTTGGATCCTCTGTCCCCCTAGCTCTCTGACCCCTCCCTCCTTCTCTCTGTCTCTCTCTCTCTCTCAAAACTAAATAACATTAAACAACAACAACAACAACAACAACATAAGCAGACCCTGAGAGGTGGAGAGAAGAAAGCAGACTTCTTGGAGACTTCAGAACACAAGGCACAATAGATAGAGTGGTGAGTTCTTTGAGTTTTCTTTTAGCTTAATATATCCAGGACTGGGAGCTGAAGAAGCCATCACCCTGGAATGTCCGTGAGTACAAACAAACAAAAAACAACAAAAAACAACAAAAAAGCAACCCTGATGAAGGCCTGCTCTCTCTAGTCCACGAACCAGGAAAGGGGCGGCCTAGCAAAACAGAAAAGTTTTAGGCAATAGTTTCTGTGCTATAGCCTCACCCTGGCCCATCCTGCAGTTTGAGTGGGAAGTCTAGACATTCACCCTTGTTAGGCTATAACACCCAAATCCCCTCACCAAGATGGTGTCAGAAAGTGCTGATTAGGACACCAGGGCTTTCATCCCCACTGGTTGCTAACAAGAACGACTCCTCCCATGGTATCTGCGAAGACCATGTGGAGAGCCTAGATTTCCACCCAAACCCAGTAGTGAAGACGCACTCTACCCACTCCATGCTAGAATGGTGGCAGAGGAGACCTAATGGAGAGGCAGGCCTTCACTACTGTCCAGCCATAACAAAACCAGCCCTTTTCCTGTGGTGCAGTGAAGCTGCGTGGGGAGTAATAACAAGGCATTCTGACCCTAACAACTGGGGAAGTATTAGTGGACGCCTAGTGAGGAGCTGGATCTCCCAACCCCGGCCAGTAGCAGTGAAGTAGTGAATAGTAGTGAAGAAGATACCTCGGGTATCAATGGAAGCCAAATGGAAAACTTGGACTTATTCCCTGACCTGCAGTAATAAGGTGGTGCCTTCCTTTCCCATGTTGGAGTGGTGTCTGAAAAGCCAGCTAAAACAGAAAGTTTAAATAATTTCTAGAGTCTCATAACATAACTTCTAAAATGTATAGGTTTTAACTGATATTCGCTCATTATACTAAGAACTAGGAAGACCTCAAACTTAATGAAAAAAGACAACAATAGATGCTGTATTTGGTATGTTAGAGCTGCCATAACAAAACTCTAGACAGTGGATGGCTTGCACAAAGAAAATTTATTTCTCAAAGTTCTGGAGACTGATAGTCCATGGTCAAGGTGTTGGTAGGTTTGGCTTCTCCCGAGGCCTCCCTCCTTGGCTTGCAGTTGGGTACCCTCTCACTGAGGCCTCTCTCATACAGCCTTTCCTCTGTGCATGCACACGCTGGGTATCTCTTTCTCCTCTTTCAAAGACACCATCATATTGGATCAGGGCCCCATCCTATTAGCCTTATTTTGACTTAATCACTGCTTTGAAGGCTCCATAGTCACATAAATCAGGCCCCACCCATATGACTTCATTTAACCTTAATTACCTCCTTAAAGGACCTATTTCCAAATATGGTTATATTCTGAAGTTTTGGAAGTTAGGACTTCAATAAATCAATTTGAGGGGGGGATACAACTTGCCCCATAATAAACGTCAACATCAAGATGTCAGAAATCTTAGAATTATTGACAAAAATTATAATGTAGCATCATAAAAGTGCTCCAGTGAGAAATTATGAACACACTTGAAATGAATGAAAAAAAGTCTCAGCAAAGAAATAAAAGTCTCAGCAAAGCATTTAGGGGATATAAAGAAGAACCAGCTGAAAACTATAGAACTGAAAAATATAATAAACAAAATGAAAGCTCAGCAGATGAGTTCATCAGCAGAACGGAGGGCACAGAAGAAAGAATCTCATGAACTGGAAGACAGAACAATAGAAATTACCTAATCTGAATGACAGAGAAAAAATAGACTGGAAAAAACAAAATATTCCTCAGGCACCTGTGGGACTAGAACAAAAGACTTAACATTTATTTTCTTAGAAGTCTGGAAGAAGAGGAGAAAGTGGGGTCAGAATAATACTCAAAGAAATAATGGCTGAAAAGTCCCCATATTTGGTAAAAGGCATAACTCTATAGGTTTCAGAAACTGAGTAAACTTCAAGCAGGCTAAACTCAAAGAAATACACACCAAGTCATAGTCAGACATCTGAATCCTAACTACAGCTAGTAGATGATGGATGGTGTCCTTTTGTAGATGGGGAACATTGTAATGTTTAGAAAATGTGTAAAGTCAGGGGACTGGGGTTTGAACCTAGGATCTGCTACTCCAACACGTTCATCCTGGAACAAATTACTGAATCTCTTTGAATTTCAGATCTGTCACCTGAAAAAATGGGATAATAATATGCCTCCCTAAGCCCCAGGGAACTATTGTCAGGATTTAACGAGAAAATATATGTAAGGCACTTAGTACACAGCAGGTACTCAGTATATGTTATTTTCTTTTTCTTCCATACCCTTGACCCCTCTCAACCAATGAGAAGCTCATGAGCTTCAGTAAGCTCAGAATGTAAAAGCCTTTCTTTGGACAAGATTAGCCGAGCTTTGGCCCCAAATACCAGAAGATCTGTTACGGCTTTCTAATTTCTTTGCACTTAAAATGTTTATTTTCTTACACCTGATTTTTTGGCAGGCATTGTTTCCTTCTGGGGAGAGTTTTAGCATCATGGTTAAGAAGCTAATTTCTGGAGTCAGGCGGTCTAGGTCTAGACCCTGGGTCCACAATTAGGCGGCAATTTACTTGGTCTCCTAGAAGCTCACTTTCCTCATCTGTGTCCTAAGATAACACAATTGCCTACCTCCATTAGGGGTGCTGTCCTGATGAATGATTTATTATATGTAAAGAGCTTAGAACTGTGCCTGGCCTTGGAAAAGCACTCAGCAGGGACTGTAGTTCTTTGTTGGACACAGATGTACAGATTACCTTGTTGCTGGGGCTGTACCTAGGAGCTACCTCTTCTCAAGAAAATTCACCTTGGTCCCTGATCCTCTAGTATAGTTGCTGCTTCCAAATCTTGCCTTCGCCACCTTGCACCCCACACTCTTCCAGTGGTACAGGGCCTTCCTTAATATCCTGGAAGGCAGGCACTCTTTGAATATTAGTTCAAATTGAATTTGGCAGTGGTATAGTGTATTTAGGGTTCACCAGAGAAACAGAACCAGTAGGATGCACTATTGTATATATACAATACAGTGCATATAATACAATATACATACACTGTGTATGTATATATTTATCTATATGTATATCTATATCATCTATATCTATATATCTGTATCTACATATCTATACCTATCTATATCTGTATATAAATCTCACAGTACTTCACATATACATACACACATTATATATGCATTATATATAAAAACACTTTTTATATATGTGTGTGTATACACACACACACACACATTTATATGAAGGAGAGAGAGATTTATTTTCAGTAATTGGCTCGGGCTACTGTGGGAGCTGGCAAGTCTGAAATCTGTAAAGCAAGCCGGTAGGTTGGAAATTCAAAGAGTTGGGATTGCAGTCTCGAGTCTAAAATCTGCAGGCTGGAAACTCAGGCAGGGTTTCTAAGCAATTCTTCTAAACCAGGCAACTTCTTGGGGGCATGGTAAATTGTCCAAAGTTGGAATATTAAAATACGTGATTCATTTCCACAAACAGTACCACATCATGTGGTATTATCTTTGAGAAGTTCAGCCATCTAGCTCTGCTGACATCACTTAAGTGTTGACTGGTTGGCTTAGTGTGGTGGTGGGGCCACAGCGTGTCTCTTGGACACAGTGCAAAGATACCCGATGTGCGATTTTCTTTGTCCTCACATAAATGCACCGTCCGCTTCAGTTCTGATGGAGCCAATGTTCATTTCTTCAGGTATTCAGGGAGGCATGTGTGGAGGCTGAGGTGATTGGCAATGCATATTGAAAGCGATTTTGCAATGATTTAATGTCATTTATAGATCAGTGTCCTGGGCAGCGTCCCCATGGCCAGCAACTGGACTTTGTTACAATATACTAGGTTGGTAAGTCTGGCTAAAATACAGGGAAAGGTGATTCTTGCCTGAAAGATGGTCTGTGCTTTCTCTGAGGAGGAGGGTCTCTGAACTCCAGCCTTATCTGATCCATTTCATACACATCTAAACTCCTGGCCTGGGCAGAGGGAAATGCTTTAGAGAATTCAGAAGGAGACAACTGAGAAACAATACTTTATGTTTTCCTCTCAGATATAGAAAAACCTTTAACAAACATAGGTTAGGTAATTTCAGTGAAAATTGACAGTAACAAAAAATTATTAGAAAACCAAATCATAAAATAATATAAACTAATCAATTTTACGTGGAACACATCAGAGTGTTTTCACAGTTAATTAATAGACTTGGGAGCGTGTTAGAGGCACCTAATCTGATCTCTTTGTTCTTAGATGATGAAACTGAGCCTAGAAAAATACTATGCTTGCCAATTAATTCATTAATCGCTAGACAGTGGCCAGATCAAGACAAAAACCAAGCATCATGGCTTCCTGCCCGGGACTCTTTCTATCACATCCCACATGAAATTATTCCTCAATACTTTTAGCTTTTTCCTTTATTCTGTTAAGACTTCGCTTTATAAAAATTCAGCTTTGCTCCAAATTATAAAAATTTTGATGGAGGGCAGGAATATACCAACAGAACTCAGATGCTTGTATTTCTACATCACTGCTTTTCCAAACATTTTTGTTCTTGTGGTGATTTGGGAGCCTCCGTAGGATTCCTAGACCACATCAGTGCACACTGAGCATCCGAGGTCCAGTCCCCAAACTCATTCATTCAACAAGGCACCCAGTGTGTGCTGGGCAGGATGCCAGGTACTGGAATTACAGAGGTAAATAAGAAATTATTTTTTGCAAAAGGTGTTTCATTTATTGGAGAAAAGCACATGTAATCAGACACAATACAAAGATGAGACAATAAGTGCTCTAATACAGGACTCTGGACTGTAAATAAAAAACTTGTATCTTCAAGAGTTCAAAAGAATTTCTTGAAAAAGTACCATTTGAAATGGTCTATGAGGATGAGAGTGGTTTATCAGGCAATGGAGGGAGAGGCTTCAAAGGATGGGGAAGGGTCCATGGGGAGGTGTGCAGAGACCATGGTGGGTCAGGAGAGAAGATGAGGTGGGAAAAGAGGGTGGAGAGGGAGACTGGGGTCAGCATGGAAGGGTTTTAGGCCACATGTCGAGGAGTACTTCTACCATGGAGGATTCTACCATGAAAGTAAAAATATATGTAATACAACGTCCCATCACAGAGACTTTCAAAAAGAGAGAAATGGAGCTTGACTTAGATTTATTTTTGTAAGAGAGAATGCTGATCCTCTTTTTCTTCACCTAGGAACAAGGTGAAATATTCCTGATATAACATGTATTGTAGGAATCAAATGGTGTCTGTGAAAGTGCCTGGTAAATTGTGCAGCAAAATGTAGATGTGAAATATTATTAATGTCACATGATAGTAACACCAGATGATGAAACTCTGGTGAGGGTGGATATTGGGTGGACAGCACACTTCTGAGCATCAGGGGCATCCTGAGATTTAATCTGGAGGATATTTCTGCCAGATTCTGCAGGTATATGACAAGGGATTCATCACTGATGCCTCTCTCAAAATTGCCTGAGCCACATTGCACGTGAATGTTCTACACTCAGCTTTAAATTGTAGGGTCCCTACAAGAAGCAGCATAAAAACTGCTTCTGCATTTGCTGGGAAACCCTTTTCAAGAACTTAAATAAGAACTCATTTTTTTTCCATATGAATAAATCAATTCGTTCATTATCATCCATGATGATCACGGTCATTATGTTATGAGTTAATTAATTAATTAATACCATCTAAGGAAATAAGAGATATTTATGAAGATTTACACACTAGAATGCTCGTTGAGGTATTATTTTTCATAAGAAAAAACCAGAAATGACTTTGAATGTCTCTCAATGGTGGGGAAAACCAAACTATGGTCTGACCCCAGGGTGGAATATTTTGTAACCATCAAAAATGACTTCAAAACAAATGATATGAAAAAGTGTTCATAATATTAAGTGAAAAAAATTGCAGGGCATGCCATTTGCTCCCTATTTGGGGCTGAAAAAAAAAATAGTCCCTCCCCAAAAGACCAAAAAGAATAGATCAAGTTATAATATTATATTATTTTATGGATGACATTATTACAAAAAAAGTTTTCTTTCTGAACTAAATTTCCAGAACTTAACTCTGTCACGAGGAAAAACTGTTGTAATAAGATTTATATTAAGAGATCTTGTGCTGAGAAGTTATTATCTTTGATTATCATTCTGCGGTTTATGCTTTTATATTTTTGGCAGAGTCTCTGCTCCAACTATTGGTCAATCTGGGAGATTTTACTCTAATAATGAAGCTTTTTTTCTCAGAGTACTGAAAGACCACTCTACTTCCTCACTACTTTATTTTCATTTGCTTTGTTAATTAAAAAAAGGAGTAATTTTATTTCAAAAATTTCCATCTGGCCAACCAAAATATTCTGAGTGATATAAACCACACATGCTGAGGACACAAAAGAAGTTGCAAGTGTTATTTCTGTACAGAAAGAGCTCATGATTTCTGCGGGAGAATGAGACAAATGTAGGGAACAAGCAAGACGTAAGAGTCATAGCGATTTCATAAGAGTAATAGTGATGTTCTGAGATTAGTCCATCACTCTGATTTGACACATGAAGGGAAAGAAGCTAAATGAGAAGTGATTTTTCTAGTATCATGAATGCCTACGTGATGAGATGAAGGGGTGCAATGATGTAGGTGCTACGGTGCAATGTTAGGCTACTGCTGACCTTATGATGATTGGTCAGTTGGGCTGAGAATTAGGATGCTTTCAATTGCAGCTGACAGGGACCCAACTCAAATCACAACAAAATAAATAAAGTAGAAGTAGAGGAGGAATTTATTTATTTATTTTTATTAAAATTTTTGTTTACTGTTTATTTTTGAGAGAGAGAGACAGAGACAGAGCACAAGTGGGGGTAGGGCAGAGAGAGAGAGAGAGAGAGAGAGAGAGAGAGACACAGAATCCTAAGCAGTCTCCAGGCTCTGAGCTGTCAGCACAGAGCCCAACATGGGACTCGAACTCACGAACTGCAAGATCCTGACCTGAGCTGAAATGGGACCCTTAACTGACTGAGCCACCCAGGTGCCCCGAGGAGGAATTTAGTGAAACATAACTGGGGTGTAGCAGGCTTTAAGATTGGCCAGGTTCTAAGAACTCAGATATTTTCAAGGCTCTTGTTCAGTCTATTTTTCCCTTTGTCCCTGCTTGGATTCATTCCTTGGGCAGGTGTTCTCCAGATAAGTGGCAAAATGGCTGCCAGAAATCAAGGCCCACACCTACTGTTTAGGAACCCCCTGGAGGTGTTTCCTTGGAAATCTCTAGCAGAAAAGACCCTGGGAAGACCCTGATTGTCCAGGCTCTACCATGTGCCTGTCCCTGAGCCAGTCACTGTTGTAAGGGAATCTGGCTTGTCGGAGATTCAATACCATCCCGACCACGTGAAAAGCACCCTTAGTGCTTCACTCTTAGTGAAGAGGTGTCCCGTTAATGGTTGAAGTATTGGCAGAAGGGGGAGGGAGGATGCTCATCACGTGACCACTGTGGGAGGTAGTGCCAGTGACCTGAGTATTAACCATGTAATATAGATGATAAATACAGAAGGAGAGAAAGGAATAATAATGGGGCTCCTCGTACAAGTTTCCCCGAGAAGAGAGGGGATGACACATGCTGGGGTAATATACAATTCTGTTAATAACAGACGAAACCAGGTCTAATTGGAAAGTAAATCTCCTTTTAAGAAAACTCACACTATACTCACAGAGACAAATAAATTTTTATGACGTATGCTTTTAGGAGTAATTTCAGTGACTAGACCAGCCCAACTTGCAGCTCTTAGGAATGAGATTATGCTTCTGAACGGTCACTTAGTCTGGAGTCTAAAAGGCAGAGTTCTAATAGCAGCATCTCTTTAGATAATGACTTCAGAGACTAATCACTCATACAGTGAATGGAGATGTTAATTATGCAACCTAATTTCTGCAAACAATGGAGGAGCAGAACACCAGCCTTACCTGTTTTTGAGAGCCAACTCTCTTATCACCATCGTGGTGGGTGAGGCATTAATCACAACAATAACTCCTTCTGACACCTGCCTCATGCTTTATGCTGTCATATATTAACTCAGTTCTCAGTTGATCTTTATCACATTCCCAGAAAGCAGGCGTTATTGTAATCACCAACATTTTTATGGATAAGAAAACTGAGGCACAAAGAGATCACAGAGCTCACTAGAGGTGGGCTATGTTTTGTTATAGATATTACCAGAGGAGCACATATTCTCTGAGAGAGAACTGAGTTTGAATCTTAACTCTACCGCCCACTAACTCTGTAACCATATCCTTTTGACCCTCCTTTTCTCAGATGTAAAGAAGCAATGATCGTATCTAATGTAATGGAATAATGTTAATATCGCCTCTCTTCTTATGTTCTCTTATGGGTTCCCTCTCCCTCTCTCCAGACCTCTTTTAGTTTAGCCTTCAGGCTGGGGTGGGGAAGAAGAAGGAAGGGCCACAGCCTATCCTTGGGGCTGTGAGCCTGATAGAGGAAGAACCTATCCGTTGAACTGGGAAGGAAAAGTGCAGCTGGAAACTCCTGGTGTGAAGGGTAATAACAGGGAATGAAAGGGGAGGAAAAGAGCAGATGCAGAGTTCTAGTTTTCTTCTTTCACCTTCTCAGGCATAAATTCAACAACAGAGGGTCTTCTGCCTCCTTTGTGTTCAGACTGGAAGGCAGTGTCCCCTGAGCTGGCCCAGCGCTGTCCTGAGTAGTCCAATCAAAACCTAGGTGCAGGGCATGGTTAAGCAGAGGGAGGGACCTCGTTTAACAACCCTGAGTGCCTTGAGTTGCCAAGGGAGAGAGGCCTGGCTGGGAATTTGCTACTGTCCCCAAAATTGAGGACTCCAGAGGGACAGAAGGACCCAGAAGATACACAGGGGGTCAGAGGTGGAGATGTAGGTTTGGAAATTGTAAGTGTAACTGAATGCTTTTGCTTTCCCTTGTGAAAATACATTTCTGGTTTCTTTTTTATTTTTTATTTGAGAGAGAGAAAGAGAGAGAGTATGAGAGGGAGAGACAGAGGGAGAGAAAGAGAGAATCCCAAGCAGGCTCCAAGATCAGTGTAGAGCCTGACATGGGGCTCAATCCCATGACCTTGGAATCATGACCTGAGCCAAAATCAAGAGTTGAACGCTCAACCAGCTGAGCCACCCAGGGGCCCCAAAATACCTTTCTCTTTTTGTTAGTGAATTTAGTTAGCAACTAGGGTCTTCTTTTACAAATTTATTTTTTTTATTTAATTTTTTTTTTTCAACGTTTATTTATTTTTGGGACAGAGAGAGACAGAGCATGAACGGGGGAGGGGAGAGAGAGAGGGAGACACAGAATCGGAAACAGGCTCCAGGCTCTGAGCCATCAGCCCAGAGCCCGACGCGGGGCTCGAACTCACGGACCGCGAGATCGTGACCTGGCTGAAGTCGGACGCTTAACCGACTGCGCCACCCAGGCGCCCCTACAAATTTATTTTAAGGACATTATCTCTTCACTCTGAAAGTAAGGAATTTCATAATGTCCTTCAGAAGCATCAACTAGCATGGAAAAATTTTTAGGTGTTAAGCCGGTGTAAGGAACACACATCCTTAAGACAAATACTGTATCACCTCAATTATACATGGAATCTAGAAAAACAAACCCATAGGAACAGAGAACAGATTGGTGGTTGCCAGAGGTGGGGGGCAGATGAGATGAATGGGGGTGGGTAAAATGGGTGGAGGTGGTCAAAATGTACCAACTTCCAGTTGTGAGATAAGTAAATCCTGATGGTGTAATGTACACCACGGAGACGAGGGTTAACAATACTGCATTGCACATTTGAAAGTTGTTTAGGGGGTAGATTTTAGAAGGTCTCATCACAAGGTAAAAAAAAATGTGTTAACCATATGCAGTGATGGACGTTAACTAGACATTGTGGTGACCACTCTGCAGTATATACGTGTGTCAAATCATTATGTTCTACACCTTCAACTAACACAATATGTCAATTATACGATTGTATCTCAATAAAACGGGAAAAAAATAATAATACACTTTTGTCCAACCAGTTTTAGTGCTTATTTCCTATGAAAGGCAAAATGCTGCTGTTCCAAAAAACAAAAAAACAAAACCCAGTCATTCCACTACTACCTCTTGCTCCTGTGGTTCTGCGTTGTGTGCTAAGGGCTGATGTTCCCAGGTCCTGGTGGGGATGGTCTGCAGTTAGATCGTCAGAATCATCCACATAGAGGTCCAAACAATTAACAGCAGCATTAAACTTGACCCACTATGTAGGTATGGGTGCATGTGTACTGCTTTGCAGACTTCTTAACAAAGCATGGTCTCTTTGGCCAGACATGGTCATTCACAGAAACAGAACATTCTTTTGGATATCTCTCTCCTCCATGTTTAGGGAAGGCAGAGTTTCTCAACCTTTTATGATGGCCATTTGTACCAGATAATTTTTACTTGTGGGGTGCTGGTCTGTACACAGTAGGATGTTTAATAGCATCTTTGGTCTTTACTAAATTACTGGTAACGGTCAAAATGTCTCCAGACATTGCCAAATGTCCCCTGGCCTGGGTTGGGGGTGGTGGAACAGTATCACTTCTGGTTGAGAATCATGATGTACAGTGATATGTAGGGACTCTTGGTCTACATATAGTTCATTGGCCATCACCTCTGCTGGGGGATCCACCCCCAGTCTACCCTGCCCTCGTGAAGAATCATCCAGTAATTTTGGAGAACTTGGCTGGTGGTGGTTGTGGGTGTAGATGCCTTTGAGGGAATAGGTGGGAAAGTGGGTAGCTCCCTAGTCTCTAGCAAAGTCCATATTTGCTTCATTCTCTGGAGAATTCAGTTAATTATTAGTAAAATTTACTGTGATAATCAGGAACTTTCTTTTTCTTTTTACTTCAGTTAACCCTCAGAAAATGACCCCTTTCGGGGTGCCTGGGTGGCTCAGTTGGTTAAACATCATGACTCAGGTCATGATTTCGTGGTTCGTGAGTTCGAGTCCCGCATCGGGCTCTGTGCTGACAGCTCAGAACCTGGAGCCTGCCTCAGATTCTGTGTTCCCCTCTCTCTCTGCCCCTCCCCACTCATGCTCTGTCTCTCTGTCTCTCAAAAATAAATAAACATTTTTTAAAAAATTAAAAAAAAAAAAGAAAATGACCCCTTCTGTTTATCACAGTGTGTTGTGCAATGGCAATCATTGTTAATGTGTACCATGACATAAACAAGTTTGGGGAAGCTTTGTGACAGCTATACAGAAGGATGTCCTTAAAAACATGCTTCCCTCGGGTGTTTCCCTCCATCCAGTTTCTAATGGACCACCACTTGCTCATGAGAAGGAGGAAAATCATTTCCCATTTCCTCCTCGGTCAGGAGGAGGGCTTCATTGTTTCCCAATTAAAATCCAAAAAGATGGAGACTCTTACCCAGAAATGCCGTTTGGGTTATTTGACTGAATCCCCCTCCTGTGCAAATCAATACCCTGGGCTGATACACATCTGCAGCCCTTTTCCCCCTTGAAAATCACTGTGGTTGGCTCCACTAGTTAAAAAGGATTCCTGAAACAAACAGCCGGATTCATTTAAGATGTTTCCTTTTCATTTCAACTTGACATAAACTTTTCAGCAGATTTTCTTTGTGGCAGGTGAAGGCCAACATAAATTTAAACAGTGGGTCGCTTGCCTTTAAGAGACCAAAGTCGCTGGTGCTTCGGCCAACAAAGCCTCCGGCGGGAGTTGGCAGGCAGGTGTAGAGCACCAGGCTGTCAGCTTCTCACACAGGAGGGGGCACCTGCTCTTGGGGAAGATGTGACCACCTCAAATACAATCTGGCAGGGGGACCCAGAGGATGGGCTCCCCAATTGTCAACTGATATCATACGCTGCTACTCCGCAGGGTCCCCTGCCCAGTTCCCGGTCGATTCTCTCCACTGCACACCTCCTGCTCAGGCAATAGAAGATGGCTAATTTTCCAAAGGGGAAAAAGTGATAGCATGCTGTGAAAATCTCTGTTGACTGTGCGAAAGCAGTGTTTGTTCTCGCTCCTCCAGCCTTAGCTTTTGTTCAGCTTTATCATTTTCTCAAAGGGAACGAGGCTGCTGATTACCGAGGGATTTTTGCTCTGACTTTAATTCGGGTCTGCCGGGATTGTATGTATTTACACCACCCAACAAAGAAGGATGAGAATGTACAGATGGTCAAGGTCATAACTTCATTTGGTAACTCGTTTAACAAATACGTATACTGAATATCGATTCCATGCCGTACTCTGTGTTGGATGCTGGAGACACAATGGCAAATAGACTTCATATCCACCTACATTGGGCTCACTGGCATTATTTAGATAATCATTAAAATAGGTGTAAGGGGTGAGGGGGCCATAAAAGGGGGGGGTCATGGAACTGCAGGAGGGCCTTGTTGGGTATTTGGCTACAGCAGGGGTTAGACAACAGAAGTTTGCATTTAGTGTTAGGTCTTTGTCTATGAGTAATGAGCGTATTACCGAGGGGTTTACTAAGTATGTGATAAAATCAGATTTGTTTTTGATCACTTCGTGCTTATGAACTGAAACCCAGGTAGATTTCGCAGCATGCTATCTGACTCATGCTTGAATGCAGAATGCATTCTGGCGTTCTTATTAGAGCTATAGTTAATTTACCTCCCTGGACTTGGGAAAAGTATGGTACAAATGTCCTTTTAAAAATAAAAATCGGCCAATAAGTCGAGTTCTCTTGTTAATCTCAGCAGATGAATGAAGGTGTTAACTCAGATTCAGGAAATTACTTGGATCTCGGTTTGTGTATGTTTATACTCTACAGGCCATAATAACTAAATACACAAACTAATGAAGGTGTTTCATGGGTTGTAGTGGGTTGAGCAGTGTCCTCCCAGCATTCATGTCTACCCAGAACCTCAGAATGTGACCTTAATGGAAATAGAATCTTTGCAGATATATTTAAGGATCTCCAGACGAAATCATCCTGGGTTTAAGGGGGACTTAAAGGATTGGTGTCTTTTAACAGAGAGTAAAGGGATGGGGTGGCCAGGTGGCTCAGCGGGTTAAGCGTGCAACTCTTGACCTTGGCTCAGGTCATGATCTCATGGTTGATGGGTTCAAGCCCTGCACTGGGCTCTGCACCAGGAGGGCTCTGGGCTGGCAGGGCAGAGCCTGCTTAGGATTCTGTCTCTCCCTTTCTCTCTGTTCCTCCCCTGTTCTTGTGCTCATGCTTGCGCACACGCTCTCTCTCTCTCTCTCTCAAAATAAATAAACTTGAAAAAAAAAAAGAGAGAGGGAGAAAGGAAAGGGAGATTCAGCTACAGAGACACAGAAAAAAGAAGGGCATGCAAAGACAGAGGCAGACGTTAGGTTGCCATAAGCCAAGAAATGCCAGAAGGTACCAGAAGCTGAAGGAGGTAAGGAAAGAGCCTCCTCTAGAGCCTTTCGGGGGGCAGAAGCCCTGCCAACACCTTGATCTTGGACACTTGGCCTCCAGAATTGTGAGAGAATACATTTCTGCTGTTTTAAACCACCCATTTTGTGGTAATTTGTTATGACAGCCCTAGGAAACTAATACATGGGTGCAAACAGGCTTCCTACCCTCCCAAATTATACTGTGGTTCCTGAAAATTTTCCAGCTGGCGCTGACACATTACAAAAGTGCTTTGTTGCACCAAGTTTTGCACTTGGTTTTCTTTTCCCATTTTTCAAAAAGGTAAACCAACAGTAAATGCTCATGGTTCTTGCTGCCTGCTTTAGCAGCATAAAATAATACTTAGATTTTAATCTATTGTAATAGATTTTTAAAAGCAAAATAAATCTTGTTTGTTTATTTTATTTTATTTAAAAAAAATTTAATGTTTATTTGTTTTGGAGAGAGAGACAGAGCATGAGCAGGGGAGGGGCAGAGAGAGAGAGGGAGGCACAGAATGTGAAGCAGGCTCCAGGTTCTGAGCTGTCAGCACAGAGCCCCATGCGGGGCTTGAACCCTTGGACCCTCCAACCGAGAGATCATGGCCTGAGACAAAGTCTGACGTTTAACTGACTGGGCCACCAGATGCCCCTTGTTTATTTATTTTAAACCTAAGTTATGGACAACTTTTGGTTCAAATTTGCAAAGGGTAAGTTAAAATAAATTGCATTGCATTAACCAACATGGATGTTTTTCTGAAAGCATGGTTTTATATATATATATATATATATATATATATATGTTGGTAAAGAGCACACAAACGACGAACAAAAATGAGAAGGGTCATTCTGGCTCCTGTGGGGAGAACAGTTGCAAGGAGCCAACACTGGAGATGCAACCCTTGGCTGGAAGGGACAGAAGGTTTTAGTGTGTGTGTAGGTGGGGGGACTCAGGTTCTGTGTGCAGGGAGAACCCCGGATGGGAAGGCTTGGGTCCTGAGCACTAAGTCCTCAATCAGTCTGTGTACTTGAACAAGATCCTTATGTCCAGGGCCTGGAAGGAGCAGGCTTGCCCTAGGTACATGGACTAATGGGCTAGGACAGAGAGCAGCCCCATGGGGCCATGACAGCCTGAAGACCAGAAAGCCTTTGTCGAGTATCATCAAGCATTCTGTGAAGAAGGGTCTTGTGACAATGACAGATCTCAGGCATCACCCTCCAGGCTCAGAGCTCAATTTAATTTAGTTTAGAAAAAGAAAATAATGCGATTGGCACATATCCAACATTATAGAGCAGAATCATCCTGGTTACCTAAAGTATCTTTGCAAAGTTTACACCTTTAGAATTAGAGTCATCAGAAGTACAGATGCACAGATAAGAGGCTCCAAACTGCTCTTTGAGCCTCTGCCGTAATGCCCGCTAGCCGTTTCACCCAGGCAGAATTCCTTCTGCTTCCCTCCACTTCACTTTCTCTGGGCTCCCCAGAGTAGCGTTCTTCCCTTGCGTTTTGTTGTTAATCTGCTCGTCCCCCAGATGGCCAGTTCCCTCAGGGCTGGTTGTAGCAGAGCTGGTCACTGTCCTGGCCGTCACCTTGCTAAAGCTGGAATCTGCTAACAAGTGAAACCTGCACCGCATAATCTCGCAGATGCATGTATTCACGCAGTGTACCCCGGAAGGGTGCACCGGCAACCGGTAACGCGGCATCTGGGGAGATCTCCCTGGCCGGAGACTAGGGAAAATGGATGTTTCTCTTCACTCTGTATCTTTTTGGATGTTTAAAATTTTCCTTTACAATTGTTTTTGCTCCATCTCATGAACTGTGAGGTCATGACCTGAACCGAAATCCGGAGTCAGACGCGTGACCGACTGAGCCACCCAGGCGCCCTTCAAGTCATTTGGCTCTTTCAGCAACCCTGTATGGTAGGTGCTATTGTTATGCTGGTTTTACAGATGAGGAAACTGAGGCATAGAAAGATCACATAACTTGCTGCAGAGCTGTTAAGTGGCACCTCAGGATCAGAGCTCAGCCAGCCAAGTCTGGAGCCCGCACTCCCAGTCCACGGCACATGCTGCGTCACCTATCACTGCTGTGGGTGGCATGCCACTGTCCCATGGCTTTCCTTTGTCCCCTCCATTCCATCCTTGGGAACGTCTATGTAAGCCTAGTGCAGTGGGATCTTTGGGAGTGTATTTGACCAGGGGGACCGCAGGTCCTCTTGGAAAAGAACACCCACAAGGGGAAGGAAGAGCCAAACTGGTTCGAGGACAGCCTGATGTCTCTCTCTGACTTATTTTCCAGGCCAGCCCCCCAGGGTGGCAATAAGGCTGAAACCTAGGGTGAGCAGGGAAAAGTGTTGTGAGAGGGAAAGCGCCAGTCTCAGGAGATGGTAACAAGTTAAGAAGCTGCACGCCCTCAAGGCAGGAGTCTCCCTGCTGGGCACTGGTCCTGATGGCTTTGACTGGGGAACGGTGGGTACCAAGCAGACTGAGCTGGTATCAGCCGAGTTCCAACAGTCTCCTATCAACAGTGACAAGATCCCTCTCTATTGCCAAGTGGGACAGGCAGGAGGAAAATGACAACAGTCATTGCTAAGGGAATTTGGCTTGGGAAATATATGAGATCCTCCTGGAAGTTTCTGGAAATATTTGGAAGGAATTTCAGGAGGACTGGAATGACCACAGAACAAGCAGCCATAACATCAGAAAAACTCTTTTTATCATCTGACCTCACTCCCGGGCTGGTGTGGCCTGATCTATATATAGGCTTAACAGTCCACGTTTTATAGTGTCTGCATTTGAACAATTGGGAGACCTTCTTCAGGGATCCGAAAGCACAAACACAAAATTAGGCACAGGGCCTTGGAAGAGGCTGTGGCAAGTGCCTTCATGAGTTTTAGTACCTTCTCTTCCGCAAGGGTCGGAAGAGTCAATAACACCCAAATATATCGCACAGTGTGCATTTCTCACCTTGCTTTACCCAACTGTGGCTTCTTAAAGGATCTCTATTTTTTATGGTTAATTCCATTATTACTGATTACTGATTCCATAATTAATGATTTTATTTCATGGAGAGAAAACAAAAACCAACAATATCATGATTTTCCTAGATACTACATAGTGACTGGCACTTTTCATTTCTCTTTTATCACTTTATACCCCCCTCAAAAAAAAAAAAATCAACAGAAACACACCAAAACATACCCCCATACTCTTAAATTAGCAGATTTAAAATGAAAACTTGAAGCAATATTTTGCTATACTTTGATTCAAACTCTCTTTACAAATTAAATGGCACTTACAAAGGAAGCAACATTTCTAATATGGTTGTAAGTTATTTTGCTTTATTGTGGTTTTATATCTCAGTATAAAACTTTGAAAGCCTTCTTCAATAAACATCATACTCTCTTTTGCAGCACGTAATTCATTTACTCCCTGGATTTCTGAACCAGTTCTCTCCTTTTGTGTTTTCCTGCTCTGTTTTATTTTACAGATGGCAGATACCCTGCAGCAGGTACAATCAGACACTGCACTCATTATAAGAGAATTATTGATAAAAAGTATAAGAAATGACATATTAACAGTCGTTAATCTTTTGGTTCATCTTTAAAAAAAAAAATCAACTGATTAAATTTACAAGTTGGGGGGTAACTCTTATTTCTGGGTAAAAACAAATCCACCAAGTAGATTACTGATTAAAATCCAATACTGCTTTAAAAAGTACCACATTCCCAGTCTTATCTCACCGCTCCAGGATGTGACTGTGTCCAACTGGTCTGACATGACAAAGGATACGATAAGGCCCAAGTGGATGGTACAAATGAAAACAAATGCTTTAGGGCTGTAGCTTTATTTCCTGTACAAATAGGTACCATTTGCAGGATAAAATAACAAAAAAGAAATACACATTTTTTTTGGTAACAAAATTGTAAAATTTACACCATCTGAGCTGCCAAATAGGTTTTTAAAAAGTATCAATCGCTCTCCGAACAATACACAATAAAGCACAACCGAATGTAAGAGTTAAAGTTGCAAAGGGTGATCTCTGCCCACAGAGTTTTGGTGTGTTGATTAATGGAAAGGATTATTAGCTTAACAGCCACCCCCAACAGAACTGTGTCCCTAACGTCCTCTTTCAGTCGAAAGTGTGGGTATACTCTGCTAAGTAGCAGATTGAAGGTCAGCCCAAGAGAAAACCAATTATCAAGTGTGAACTGCATTTCTGCTTAATACCTTTGTAGACACAAAGCAAGTTGCTCCTGACGAGACACATTTGGAATATGAAAAAACACTTAGAAAGATAGCTCTCTATGGATGCCAGTCAGTTCAGCTTTCATCCCTCACCAAAGAATCCAAAGTTGAGGAAACTATCCGCCGAGTAGACCAGAGAACATGGGGCCCAGGAACTCCAATTTGGTAACTGTAAATGACATGGCAATTGTAATGACACAGACCATTTGGAAATTGTAAATTTAAATGTATCTTTTGGTCAGATTTGTGTAAAAAAGAGAAGCTGTAAAACCGAACTTCAATAGCCATTTCTCAACATTGCTATTAAATATTTATCTCCCAAATTTTGGTTCCATCCATGTTACTAACCTAGAGATAAGTCAAGGTAAGTTTCTGCTTGGGTTCTGTTTCCTGACTCCCTCCAATCTTGTCTTTATTCTTGTTGCCTCAGTAACTTCTACTATCCTATTACCCCGCTTAAAATCCTTTGGAAGCTCCCCATCAAATACAGAACATGGTGTGAACTTTTAGTACCGCATGTAAAGGCTTCCACATGGGGCTGTAACTTCCTATCCAACCCCCGTCTCTCTGCCAATCCCCTCTGGAACTCCCGCCCCATCCTTGCTGAATGACCTACATACAGCTCCCCTGGCCCTCCAGCAGATTGCTCCCTGGAGCCCTGAATGCCCTTTCCCAGATCCTGGTAAACAATTGCTCTCCTTTGAGACTCAGCTCCAATGACACTTTCTCTGAAGCTTTCTGAGAGGTGTGATCAGATTTACTCTGTATCCCCCCTCTCCCACGGACCTCTGCCCCAACACACTGAACTCTTCAGATAATTGTTTCCTTGCCAATCTTTCCCTTCTAGTCTATAAACTCCTCAAAGGCAGAGGAGACCTAATGTGCTTTGTCACATTCCTTTTTGCATTGTCACTACTTAGTTTGGTGCTGGGTACATAGAGGGTCCTTAATAAACATTTGAGGAATCATTAAGAAGTGAATTGGAGCAGAACTTTGAAATGAACTGTATCTCCCTCCAAATATCCAAATACTATTTTTGGGTGTCTGCTCAAATGCCACCTTATGTAGAATTATACCCGTCCTCTTCCCACCTGGCACTTTCATACCCTGATTTATTTTTCTCCATAACAGGCTATCCATGTACTAGTTTCCTTATTGATTGTCTCTGTGTCCCTTAGCTCATCACCAGAATGTAAAAACTCTGAGATAAAACAAAACAAAACCCCAAACAGTTCTCAGTTTCTAGAGCTGCCTGAACTCCTTGGCTCGTGGCCCATTTTCTCTGTCTTCAGAGTCAGCTACAGTGCATGGAGTCCTTCCCGTGCTTGGCTTCTCTGACATCCACTCCCACTTTACCTCTCCTGTCTTTTCTGCTGTTCAAGTGATTAGCTTGGTCCTTACTTCTGTAATCCAACCTAATCTCCTTATTTTAGGCCCCATAACCTTAATTCCATCTGCCATGTCCATTTTGCTATGTAATGAAACACGTTCACAGATAATGACACCAGAGGGTAAAGATCATGGGAGCCCAAATCCTGCTTGCCACAGCTACCTTGGGAAGTGAGGACATCTAGGGGGGCCTGGGTGGCTCAGATGGTTGAGCATCTGACTCTTGATTTCAGCTCAGGTCATGATCTCGTGGTTCATGGGTTTGAGCCCCTCATTGAGCTCTGCACTGACAGTAAGGGATTCTCTCTCTCTACCTCTCTCTCTCTCTGTCTCTCCCTCCTCTGCTCACACACTCTCTGTCAAAATAAACAAACAAACTTTAAAAAAAAAAAGAAAAAGGAAATGAGGACATACACGCATATTTGCATAAAGGAACACTTGAGGGATACAAAAAAAGTTATACGTGGTTTCCTACAGCTGGTGGTTGGGATGATGAAAAGTCATGGATTATTAAGACTTCCCAGTGTAAAGCATTTGATATCATCTCCATTTTTGGACCAAGTGAATATATTATCTGGTTTAAAAATAGACATCCTTAAAAAATTAAAAATAGAATTACCATATGGTCCAGCAATTCTATTTTGAGATATATAGCTAAAATAATGGAGACCAGAGTCGCAAAGACATGTTTTTTTACATCCATGTTCATAACAGCGATATTCACAGGAGCCAAGAGGTGAAGCCACCTAAATACCCATCGGTGGATGGAGAGACAAACAAAATGTGGCATCTATATACAATAGAATACTCTTTTAGTCTTAAAGGAAGGAAATTCTGACGCATGCTACAACTACCTTGAGGATATTATGCTAAGTGAAATAAGACCATTGCAAAAAGACAAATACCGTACATATCCCTTCATACGAGGTACCTAGAGTCATATTCCTATAAACAGAAAGTAGAATGGTGGTTGCCAGGGGCTGAGGGGAGAGGGGAATGGGAAGTTGTTTAATGAGGACAGAGTTTCAGTTTTGCAAGATTAAAAGATTCTGCAGATTGGCTGCATAATACTACCGAATTGTGCCCTTAAAAATGGTTACAATAGTAAATTTTTTTTTAAATGTTTATTCACTTTTTTGAGAGACAGAGACAGAGTGTGAGCAGGGCAGGGGCAGAGGGAGAGGGAGACACAGAATCTGAAGCAGGCTCCAGGCTCTGAGCTGTCAGCACAGAGCCCGACGAGGGGCTCGAACTCACAAACCACGAGATCATGACCTGAGCCCAAGTCGGACGCTCAACCCGCCGAGCCACCCAGGCACCCCTATGCAACAATAGTAGATTTTATGTTCTATGATTTTACCACAGTTAAACACACACACACACAAATTAAAGATAAAGTTGTTGCCTCAGAAAGTGGATGAAAATCCAGCAGAGGGCTTGGTGTTCCTGTGATCCAGGAACCCTCACCCCTGCCCACCCCATGCTGGCAGCCGGCCAAATGTGGGTGGTGAATATTAACCCCACTGGTGAAACTGAAGCCGCTGCAAGGCCTTTTAAACAGTGTCTTGACCAGAAAAAACGCTACATGACTTCATCCTTGTAACAGCGGCTGACTTAACCCGTGCTGAGAATGTGGGAAATCTGTGTCTGTGTCTCAGACTTCAGACCCATTTCTCTTGAGACTCTCCTGGTCTATGGTTTGCTTTCCTGCGTTTCATTTCCTATTCTGCAAAAAGCACATCAGCAGATGACCTACAGTGAGAACGTTGTGTACCTTCAGGTGACTCCCCATCCTTTGCCCATAGCAACATCCACTTGCTCAACCGAACTGCTTCAGAATACAACGATCTAACATCGGTACATTTGGTCATGAATAACATCACCATTTATAGGATAGGATCATTGTTTAGCTAGAGATGCCATGACTGTAGTCCAATTCGTTTCGTGTTTTTTTTCTTCCTACGTATATAAGGTGATGAGCTGAACTGTGTCTCCCCAAAATTCATGTTTTGGAAACCCTAACCCCCAGTACCTTAGAATGTGACTGGATTTGGAGACAGTTTTTAG
This sequence comes from Panthera uncia, assembly GCF_023721935.1. NCBI lineage: Eukaryota > Metazoa > Chordata > Mammalia > Carnivora > Felidae > Panthera > Panthera uncia. The sequence goes on from NW_026057580.1 coordinate 87,160,233, forward strand.
AGAGGTAATTAATTTAAAATGAAGTCATGAAAATAATTTAAAATTAATTTCAATATTACTTGTGTCTCTATAAGAAGAGGGAATTAGGACACAGACACACAGAGAGGAAAGGCCATATGAAAACAGAGGGAGAAAATGGCCATCTGTAAGCTAACAAGAGAGGCCTCGTAAGAAGCCAGGCCGGCCAGTACAGTGGTCCTTCCTTCTCCGTGGGCAATACGTTCCAAGACCCCTATTGGATGTCTGTAACAATGGATAGTACTGAACCTTATACGTACTGTTTTTTCCTATACAGACATACCTATGATAGATTTCAATTTATAATCTAGGCATGGTAAGACATTAACAATAACTAATAACAAAATAGACTAATTATAACAACATGCTGCAATAAAAAATGAATATGGTCTCTCTCTCAAAACATCTCCTTGTGCCGTACTCACCTTTCTTCTTTTTGTGAAGGTGTGAGATGATAAAATGCCTCCTCTGGCTGGTGAGATGGGGTGAGGTGAATGATGTAGGCACCCTTGTAGTTTAGGGTGACCACGAACCTGACAGTAGAGGGTCATCTGCTTCTGAGGTTCGTCTCCAGTAACCAAAACCACAGAAAGAGAAACCGTGGGCAAGGGGGGACTACTGTCCGGTGACCTCGAATGTCTGGCCTTCAGAATTGTGAGAAAATAAATTTCTGTTGTTGAAACCACCCAGTCTGCGATACCCTGCTATAGCAGCCCTAGGAAAGAAATTACAAGTGAACAATTGAATCGCCCCAGGAATGAGCAATGATTCCGCTCAGAGAAAACAAATATTTTCCCGGAGAAGCAGGAAACAAAATCTGCTGAGAATTAGCTCTGGCCACACATACGCACAAATTTACTTTATGAAAACGAATACTTCCTTTTCAGACGATAACATCTGTTCTTCAAGTTGTTTAACAATTTTCTTGCAGACCCGTGTGCACTACTTTAAATATGTTTAATTAAAGGGGTGGGGTGTGGGGGAGAGCAGGAAGGACCCCCCCCCCGCCCCAGAACACTGGGGAGAGGGGTTGCTCTAGCTGAAGCCTTCTGGGCCTCGGCCTTGGCCAGTGGCCTCCTAAGCCCATGACATGGGGCTTCTGGAATCTTTCATGGGATCCAAAGTGTTGTTCACGGCTCTGAACTCAATTCATCGCCACCCTTTATTCTCCCTTCCATTTCATGGTGTCTTCCACTCCCAACCCCCTAATCAGCATGTGTGTGCACGTGCACATGGAGGCTTACATCACTATCGAGGTTTTGCAAAGGGAAAGGCTGTATTGCTAAAGGCTCCAAAACACACCTGCTCCAAAAGCACAGAGAGAGAAATGATGATGGCATGCCTTCCTGGAATAGCAGATTTTTTCCCTGTGAAACTCAACGCACGGAAGTGATGTTCAAGGCCCTCGTTAACTTCGAAATATTATGTTTCTGCATGTAACTATGGGAATATTTGTTTTGCTTTGCTCTCTTCCTCACTGGTACACAGTGAGAACCAACCAGGAGGAGGGATGGCAGGTCAGGAACCAGGAGACACTCTCACTGGTATGGTTGGAAGGGGAGAGGGGTCCTGATGCCCCAAGCCAATCTGCCGGCTGCAAGTCCTGAGCTGCAAGGCTGTAGGGCAGTGAGGGCAGTGCACACGTGGCTGCCCTCCTTGAACTCGCGCATCCTTGAACTTGCACAGGAGGCTTTCTTTAGTGATGGGGGGCGTGGCCGCACCAGACTGGCCTGGTTCTCTGTGGTGTGTCTGCTCCTGCTGAGGTGGCAGATGGAGTGGCCAAGAAGTAAGCTGTCCTAATGGTTTCTTTATACACACGTTTAGACCCAGATAAAAGCCTGCATACTGAACAGGGTATAAAATGGCTGATTTTCTTTCCAGCTAGGGCAGCTTTTTGCTACAGTTTCCTCAGCTGAGCTGAAAAGGGAGCAGGAAGCCTGAGGATTTATTTTGGAATGCACACGCGCACTCACGGCTCTAATTTATTTATACATACGCAAGCTTTGTGACATATCTCTGAAGACACTCGAGTCCTCAGGCTTGGAGCTGAAAGACAAGCCTATTTGAGTGTAAACCCTTTGGTTTTTCACAGAATAAGAGCCTTTCAATTTGACTTCATTGATCAAAAAGCCAAACTATTATGGGGCACCTGGGTGGCTCAGTCAGTTAAGCCTCTGACTTTGGCTCAGGTCATGATCTCGCAGCCTGTGAGTTCAAGCCCCACATCAGGCTCTGTGCTGACAGCTCAGAGCCCAGAGCCTGTTTCAGATTCTGTGTCTTCCTCTCTTTCTGCCCTTCCCCTGCTCATGGTCTCTTTTGCTCTCAAAAATAAATAAAACATAATTTTTTTAAAAATAAGCCAAACTCTTATTAAACAGGGAATGTAGATAATTTAAACCAGAAAGCGAAAGAATCTAGAATTGCTAAGTGTTAATATATGTGAATCACTTTGTTAAGAAAAAAAATTGTTGATAAAAAACCGGAGAATTGGTATCATCAAAGTCATTGAGATCTGCTGGAACAGAGAATGTCTGTGAATTAAAACAGGTGACATCCTGGGATCTCCAAGACATGTTTCAGCTTCACCAAAACACACCCAATAAAAACAAACAGGTCACTTGTTTAGTCAACTTGGGTCCGGGACAGTTTTGGCTATTTATACAGATACGATAGGAGGTCTGAAGCTTACATGGCCAACCCTGAATTGGTAACCACATGAAGTGACCCTGTGAAGGTGGCTGTGCCGTCAGCCTACGTCAGCTGGAAAAGTGGTACAGCGTCCAGTGATGGCACACAGCACATTGTCAGTGTGGATGCGGGACAGCACTGCCTCTAGGACATGTCACATCACTGAGGTGGCTTGTCACCCAGGGAGGTGGAAAAATCAGAGAAGCTTAACTCCGGGGCCTCCGGTTCTTATGTGTAAAATAAGGAGGTTGGAACAGATGGGTATTTCCTAAATGATGAGCCATAAAAATTGGATTCGAATATGGATAAGTTTAGAAAAGCCTGGGCTTAGTAAATTAAATAGGATTCTTTATTTAATATATTTAAATTTATTTAATACATTGAATCTTATTTCTTTGACTTAATATATTAACAATACTATACATCCTCCTGAAAAGGGGATAATAAATTATGTTTTCCAAAGGTGTTTGAACACAGAATTCTTTGAGAAATGCTGAACTAGCAGGTCTAATTTTCCATAATTCCAGGGAAGGAATGAGGCCATGAGATACAGCAGTGGGGAAAGAGACACTTGGCTTCTGCTTCCAGAGTCTCCTTCATGACGTCACAAGAACGGGGAAGCTGGAAGGACCCCTGGGAGTCCTTGTGACAACGCCAGGAGTTCTAATTTTGCACAAGCAAATGACATCGGCCCTTTCTAATTAAGGTGAAATATGTTTAGGTAGAGCACATAATGACCTGTGATGTGATGGTTGAGTTGCTGAAAAGTTAACTCATCCCTTCAGAATTCTGGAGCCACCAATAATGCATCCCTTAATTCCAGTCCTGTTCTTTGTATCACGTTAAGATGCCAATGCCCTGGGAGAGAGACCCTTAAACCTAATATATCATTAATGTGTATGAGGCTGAAGCTGTCAGATCTTTTCCTGAGGGAAGATTTTGATTAAAAAAAAGGAAAGAAAGAAAATATGAAAAGCGTGAATATTGACTGGCATAGAGAGGAAAAAGGAGAAAAGAGGGATTGTAGAAATAACATAAGAGAGTCTCAGATTTTATTCTGTTGCATTGTCTCAGGTTGGCTTTCTGAGAAGCAGAGCCTCAGACAGGATTCTTGTGGAAGACGTTTGTTGATGGAATCCTCTCCAGAGAGAGAAAGTTGCAAGAGCAAGATATCTGACAAAAAGGAAAGCTAAGTCAAGACGAGCTATGGCCTAGCTTCAGCCAGGCCCCACAGGGGACATGCTGACCACAGCTGTCCCACAGAGTTTGTCATGCCCCGAGGAGAGGCCAGCCTTTTGAACCTCTGTGTAAGGCAGTCACTGGGTGCCAGCTGTTCTACCGTCCATCCCTGGGGCAGGGCATGACCTCCCAGGCAGGAGACTCTCACACAGCTGAAGGCTCGGCCTTTGTGACAGGGGAAGGTGTGAGCCATCAGAGGCCAACACTCACACCAGCTGGGGCATGGTCGCCTCAGCCAGATGACAGGATCCAGGGGGGCACGGGCTGCACCCATGACCCACCCGTTCAGAATCGGTCTGGTTTGCCTTGACAAAAGTTCAGGTGACTGGAGTAGCGTATAAGATTCCTCATGTTCCTACACACCTTGGAGTCCTAAATGTTGACAAGAGGCTTCTCCACTGACGAGAGTTTGACATTTCCTTGGGGAGAAATTAACCACACTCCAAGCTCTTCTCTCAGTTCCAGAAATTATTATTATTTTTTTAAGTTTATTTATTTATTTAGAACAAGTTGAGGAGGGGACGAGGGGGTGGGGTACAGCGGATTTGAAGCAGACTCTGTGCTGACAGCAGAGAGCCCGATGTGGGGCCGGAACTCATGAACTGTGAGATCATACCCTGAGCTGAAGTCAGACGCTTACCGAGCCACCCAGGCGCCCCTAGGTGTCCTCGTTTCCAGAAATTATAAAGAGTTAAAGGAATTCTGGTGATTTCCTGTCTGTCTGGATTATTTTTTTCTTTCTTTTAAAAGCATTTTTTAAAGGCCACCTGACATGCTCATATCCTTTTGAGCAATACTAAAGTTCTATATTGAAAAAAAAAATAGGTGTGGCAGGGGAGGATCTATCTTTTGAAAAGAAATGGCTGGCTTCATAGCATTAATTTTTCTCTTACAAATCTGCCTGAAAGAGAGAATGAAAGAAAACGTGTCTTTTAGGTTCTTTACCATAAAGCAATTCTAGACCAATTTCAAGGAGATTTCAAGGTAATCCTCAGCAGTTCTTCGTGTAAAGTAAGAGTAGTGTGCTTCTTATTATAAAGGTAATTTGATTTGCCTGATAATTATTATTTAGCTATTAAGTCTTTTCTAGGGTGTGCCTTGGAGGACAGTTAGAAGCTTAGATTTTCTCTTTCAGAAAGCCTCCGGTTCTCTTTTTTATGGGTTCGTCGAATGAGTGGGGCGGGGGGGGGGGTACAATTCTGCTTAATCCAATGCCCTGTCTCTGCTGGTGTTTGGCAGCTCATGTACGTGACCTCAGCATCCTGCGTATTTTCTAAAGTGGCATTTCTAGTCCTTTTGGAAATTCATCAGGGAAAGGTCCATGAACATTTCTAGAGTATCTTGTAAAAAACTGTATGCTTCTGGAATCCCAAGCATAAGAGCCAGGAATCGTAACAAAGTCTAGGTCAGTAGGAAGACAAAGAACACTCCTTGTGTGCTTCTGTTAAGAGGATTTGTCCATCACCTTCATCAGATCACATGATCTGTTTTATTCTGCAAGGGCCTTGCACAAAAGGCACACTTAAAGTAAACTACAAAATTCCACATCTTCCTGCCTGCTGGTCAGACTATATTCCTTTTGATGGGGTGCATGTGGTGGCAGGGCGGGGGCGGGGTGCAGTCAGGGGACAGGATGATCTTTCCCTTCCCAAAATCTATGCTTTTAATTTTCCAGGCTTTGGCTCTATATTCATATTCAGCCCTTGGATTTCCAAAAATAATACTCCTCCCGGCCCCCTTCCCCAACCCAAACCCTCTTATTTTCTTTCTGAAAAAAGCCTGGCTTGTGTAAATAAAACATTGCCAAGGCTTTGCTTCTAAGCAATTGGGTCTGCTCTGAATTTACAAAATCCATGCAACAATTCATTTGACTTCAGACTCCCTCCCCTGGAAAGCAGTGTATATCTTGAGTATTCTTGTGAAAGCCAAAACACAGCTTGAATTCTGGAGATGTGCAAGGAAGGACAAGGAAGAGCAGCTACCTACTGTAGCCAAACACTGGTCCCAGTACATCAGTACCTGTTTGTAGAATTAAATCGAATGCTGCGGACGTAGCTAGAGGTTTCCAGCAGGTATGGGGAACCAAGCCATTCTCACCAGCTGGCAGCACATCCAGGCCTTCCTGGAGGACTACACAGCACAGTGACTCATCCTTTGTCCTTCTCACGCATCAGAGAGAAAACAGAGGTCCTCAGATAAAATTGCCGTCAATCCCTGCCCACTCCCAAACTAGCCCCAGTTGGTGCCCAGTTCTTCCCCCTCCTGACTCAAAACAGGAATCATTCCTATTTCCATCTAATGCTGATTCTGGAGAATGTCTAATTGTCTGTTAGGACATGAAGTAAGTGTCTCCGTTTCTCTGACTCCTTGGCTGATTCAACATCTGTCACATCTGTCACTCCACCTTTGTGCTCCTCTGTTTTTGGCTCTGCTTTCCCGGTTCTGTGTCTCTAGACACATGTCTGTCTCCCACTGGACTGTAAGCTTCTCAAGCGTGGAGACTGTGCCTTATTTGTGCTTACCTTCAGAACATACCATACTGCTTGCGTGTGATTGCACTCCTTACAGGGCTGTAGAATGTGTGACCGAATGTCACATGCTTCGAGGAAATTAATATGGGAACATTCCATAAAGTAGGTAGAAGAATGAAAAAAATTTGTTGATGGGGATAACTGTGAGAAAACTATTGTAATCATTTAGTTGCTAGGCAAAGAGCACTGGACTAGCCAATTGTGGCAAGGAGAAGGACTGTGCTCAGGCTCGTAAGGAGGAAATTGGAATCAGAGAAGATTCCTGGTTGGCAAGCCACTGTCAGATCTTTACAGGGGCACCTGGGTGGCTCCGTCGGTTGAATGCCTGACTCTTGATTTTGGCTCAGGTCATGATCTCCCAGCTCATGAGATGGAGCCCTGTGTCAGGCTCCATGCTGATAGCACAGACCCTGCTTGGGATTCTCTCTCCTCCTCTCTGTGCCCCTCCCCCTGCTCATGCTCTCTCTCAAAATAAATAAACATTTAAAATAAATAAAAATCTTTACAATATTCATTCATTCATTAAGTATGCAGTGCCCCTTCTCATGCCAGGCACTAATTTTCGGGCCTGGAGATACAGAGATAAAACAAAATAAGAATATAAACTCAGAAGAATCAGATTTAAGTACTGCAGTCAATTGTTTTAAGCTTGCCAAGTTTGACAGGTATTGGCAGTTGGAAATCTAGGACTGGAGCTTTGGAGAGAGTTCAGATATTGAGATAAATATTTAGGAAAATATTATGCAAAGGGAATAGTTACTTTAGGATTCCCAAGGGTAATTATTGCAGGAAGGATTAAGAAGAAGATATAGTCTTGTGAGATCTTTGAAATATATATTTGGAAACATAAAGAAAACATCCTACAAACACTTGAGCAAGAGAAACAGAGGTTATCTCTTTTGAGGGAACACCAGCTAAGACACATTAAGGCAGAAGCTGAGCTAGTCATCAGGACTAGTCACACATATTCTGGTCTTCCCTTCCTTCTGGAAACATGATAGGATTATCTGTCCTTAATCCTCTTTGAATTAGGTGAGACAGTATGACTTGCACCCTGAGTGTAGTATGCCTGACTCCCAGCTGGAAACTTTAAGAGACAGAACACAGTTTGCCAAGTGTCCTTCTCTCCTATGTCCTCATTAAATAATATATTTAGATGAAGCCATCTATTAGGCTGGGTCCCTGAATGACCACGTGAGCAAAGCCACCTTACTGATCCGTGCTGTACTTGTAGCATGAGTGAAAAATAAACCTTTGTTGTGTTAAGCCACTTAGCTTTAAGGGTTGTTTGTTACTGCAGCATTACCCAAGTGATCCTGACTGATACATAGGCTAAACTGCTATAATTAAGAACTCAAAAATCTGTATGCCACATAGTCCTTCGTGGTCACAGGTTCCTTCCGTTTTATAGCCTTCCCAACCTCCTTGTGTGTTTCCTCATTCTCATGGTCAAAAGTTGTTCACCAGCTCCACATTCACACTCCAGCCCCACGAAAAGAATGAAGGGCAATCAACTTATTTTTAAGGAAGTGACATTAAAGTTGCACATATCACTCTTCCACACATTCCATTCATGAAAGCCTGGTCACAGAGCCACACCTAACAGCAGGGGTGGCTGGTAAAAGTAGTAACCAGCAGTTATGCACCCTACTAAATCTGGAGTGAGATCAATTCTTTAAAAAGAAGAAAATGGGTGGATACTGGTGGCAATTTACAGTGGCTGCCATAGGGTTCATGGCATGTCCAAGGAGCTAACATAAACGTAGTATAGCTATGGCTGGAGAATATAGTGAGATAGAGAGGGTGGCTCAAGGAGAGGTGGCAGGAAAAAAAAAAAGAAGAGATGGCAGAGATAAGTGAGGTCAAGATCAAGGAGGGCCTTCCAAGATTTATTTAAAAGTAATGGAAATCCACTGAAGAGTTTTAAGTGTGGGAGCAACACAGTCAGATTTGCATTTTAGAAGATTCTTCTGTTTGCAGGAGGGAGGTTAGATTGAAAAAGAACAATTAGGCAGCTTTTGTAGGATCTAAGTAAGTAAGAGCTGGTAGTCACTTAACTCCATAGCAGAAGCTCTGGGGACAGGGAGAGGAAGATGAATTCCATTGTTATGTAGAATCCAGAATCAAGAATACTGAAAGGTGTGGTGAGAGCTATGAGGGCTGAGGGAAACCAGAGGGTTAAATATTTTCCCAGATTTTCTGGCTTTAGGATTGGAGTGGATAGTGCTATCAAATCCTGGAGGGAAAATTCTGGCAGAGAATCAGGTTCACCGGGAAAGAAACAAGAGTCATTTTGATCACATTGTGTTTAAAGTGCCTGTGGGGTGTCCAAATGGAGATATTTGGCAGTTAGTTATATGTCTATGGTCTTGAGTCCAAGTGAGGGATCTAGGATAGATCTGAAGGATTGGGAATTGTTAATGTATGGATAATAATTAAATCCAAGGAAATGGCCAAAATGGCCTGGAGAAAGTGGGTTGGGAAGAAAAGGGGAGCTCTGAAGAGCATCAGCATTTGAGGAATGGGAAGAGAGGGAGGGGCCTAACATCATAATTGAGAAGAAAGTGCCGGAGGGAAGACGGAAGAATCAGGAGATACATGGCTTCATGGACGCTGCAGGAAGCAAGAGTTTCAAGGAGAAAGTGAGCAAAAGTCTAAAATGTAATGAGAAATAAAGCAAAACAAGACCAGAAAACAGTTTAGATAAAGTATAGTCCAAACAGTACAAGGCAGAAAGCAAATGAAACTTCAAATCATTAAAAAAAAAAAAGAAGAAGAAGAAACATGCAATAAAACGATTGAGGTGAGATCAAATAGAACAGCTATGTCATAAAAGGAAAAGGGCAAAGCAAAGATTTTCAGATTATTTTTTAAATTAAAATTCAACTATGTGCTGCTTACGTGATGCTTGACAGAAAACACGATATCACTAACAGTTTTTGATGGAATAAGCAAATACCACTGAGAGAATCTGAATACTATGATTAATAAATACTACAGAATGGCTAATTCCACAAAGAAGCCATTCCAGCTTCAGGAAATCATACAATGATTAAATCTGAAAGCCCGAAAGATGAAAAATGTTCTGAAAACATCATCAGGGTAAACTCAAAAGCGCTTAAAAGCAACAACAACAATAAATCACTCAGCCTAGGTGGGTGAGGTGGCAGTGGTGGTGGCTAGGTGGCTGGGCAGGTGGGTTCAGGCGTTGGGGCCAACTGCTGCCAGGATCCTGCTGGAGGCAAACAAGTGCATCATTGAGGAGATGCTGGCACTCAATTCGAGAATGCAGCCCCTCACAGCAAACCAGAAGCAGCAGTCACATGTGCAGATTTCGATGGAGTCTGCTATAGTATTTCAAATCCTAATGGAGACAAAACAAAAGTGATGGTCAGTATTTCTTTGAAATTCAGCAAGGAATTGAGGCACATAGTGCTGATGAGTTATTAAAGAGAGTGTATGGGAGCTTCTTGGTAAATCCTGAGTCAAGATACAATATCTTTTTTGCTATTGTGACTTTGGAAATCTGCCGGCATCCAAGATTCCACTGTGCATCAGGTTGGCATGTTGAAATGAAATTGTTTTGCCTCTGTCTTTGAGAAATACTTCCAGTTCCAAGAAGAGGATAAAGAAGGAGAGAACAGGGCAGTTATCCATGTAGGGATGATGAGACCATGTATGCCGAGTCTTAAAAAGACAGAGTCACAGTCGTCTTCAGCATAGTGCTTACGGATGTTGATGATGCGGCCATTGGAAAAGTGTTCATGCAGGACTTTGAAGAAGGAGGCAGAGCCAGCCATACAACCCTACAGGTCCTCTTTAGCCACAGGGAACCTCCTCTCGAGCTGAAAGACAGATGCTATCATGGGTGACAACACTGGCTATCTTAGCTTCATGCTGTTCCCTCACTACACCAATGCCAGTCTTAAGACAACACCATGTTCTGGGTGATTCCCACGTTCCGGGACTATTTGCACTACCACATCAAGGACTTTCAGGCCCATATTCACACAAGTATGCAGGCAAACACATTCCTCAAGGTGCTAAATCATGCATGCCCAGGTGCCAAGAAAAAAGAAATGAAAACAATCACTGGGAAGATGTTTTCATCCAGCTAACTCTTGGGAACAGGATGAGGAAGTGGCTGGCAACTGAAGGCTGGAACACTTGCTACCAGATAATGTAGCTTTAAAAGTAATGGAACACCTCTTCGGGTTCTTAAGGGATTCTCCATTTTGGTTCCATTTTGTACATGTTTGGAAAATAATCTGCAGAAACAAGCTGTGCTTGCAAGGAATTCGTAGTTCTCAGGAATTAAAAAAAGGAAAAAGAAAAGCTGTGGGGTGGGGCGTGTGGGTGGCTCAGTTGATGAAGCATCTGACTCTTGATTTCAGCTCAGGTCATGATCTTGTGGTTCATGAAATCAAACCCCAAGTCAGGCTCTGTGCTGACAGTGCAGAACTTGCTTGGAATTCTCTCTCTCTCTCTACCCCTCCCACATGTTTTTAGGGGTCATTTTTAATGATCTCTGATGACCAAACCAGACTTTGGAACATTCTCTGTCCTCCTTCTGACTCTACTTGTGGTGAGTCCATGTTCATTATAATCTCAAAGGAGAAATAAAACTTTGTAAAAAAAAAAAAAAAAACAAAAACGACAAGAAACCAATCTTACTCTGAGCATTTTGGTAACTTTTTTTGTGTATGTACTTAGCTATACTTTAAGTAGTTGCTTTGTATGAGATGGTTAAAAAGGCCAAATATAAAGGTGTTTGGTTTTTTTTTTTTCCTTTTTTTGTCAGTGAAGTTGCTATTTATTTATTTATTTTTCTGGCCTGTTTCATATATGCGTGAAACAGTGTTGTCCAACGATAAACTAGAATTTTATTTTTCTGAATTGTTCTAAAAAAAGCAATTAACTGAAATGAATTATAGATTGAAATGTAAAATGCAAAACTATAAAACTTCTAAGGCAACATAGGAGATAATCTAGGTGATCTTGGGCTTGGCAATAATGTTTTAGATACACCACCAAAAGCATAATCCATGAAAGAAAAAATTAATAAGTCAGGTTTTATTAAAATTAAAAGGTTCTGTTCTGTGAAAGGCTAGCTAAGAGAATGAAACAAAAAGCTTCAGACTAGAAGAAAGTCTTTACAAAACATATCTGATAATATACAAGGAATTCTTAAAACTCGATAAAAAGAAAACAAAAATCCAATTAAAAAGTGAAGAGAAGAGGGCATCTGGGTGATTCAGTTGGTTGGTGTCCAACTCTTGATTTTGGCTCAGGTCATGATCTCACAGTTCTTGGGTTCGAGCCCTGCATGTAACACCACACTGAGCCCTACATCAAACCCTGCATTGGGCTCTGTGCTGGCGTTGGCCGTGCAGAGCCTGCTTGGGATTCTCTCTCTCTCGCTCTCGCTCTCACTCTCGCTCTCGCTCTCTCTCTGCCCCTCCCCCACTTGTACTCTCTTTCTCAAAATAAATAGATAAACTTTAAAAAAGAAAGAAAGAAAAATTCAAAATCAATATTAACAGGTCTGTCTCATGTCACGAAAAAAATCCCCAACAAAATACTCTCAGAGGCTAAAATTTAATTAATGTACCTTCTTGTTAGATATTTTTGGTACTTGTAAAATGTACCCTTAGTTAACTGAAAGAGTTGTATTCTCAAAACAATAAAAGTCATTTTCCAAAAATTATAGCTTTTACTTTGGAAACATTGAGCTTTAGCTCTTATTTCTAATAGTACTATAAATAGCAGGGCCAGGCTCTGTTAAGATAATTACTGTTGTGTGACAATGAATCATGTTGCCTGCACATGGAAGAATGCTTATTGTTTTGCTCTTTATGCATTCAGCTCATCAGAAAGTGATTTCAAGTGCTTTGGGTTCAGGGGGCCAGGGAACACTCCTTATAATCCCAGTAAACATTGTTATCAGACACAGGTGAAGAATGTTCCCACAGGTCCCATACTGATAAGGAGCTAGTTCTCTATTAAAATCAATAACTAGGGTTATATTTGAATTCAAAGAGCTTAGTTCATAGCAGTACTTAATACCAGGCCATGGCATCAAAGGCTGAATAAAGATCAGCAAAAATGGGGGCGCCTGGGTGGCTTGGTCGGTTGAGCGTCCGACTTCGGCTCAGGTCATGATCTCATGGTCCGTGTTGGGCTCTGTGCTGACAGCTCAGAGCCTGGAGCCTGTTTCAGATTCTGTGTCTCCCTCTCTCTCTGCCCCTCCCCTGTTCATGCTGTGTCTCTCTCTGTTTCAAAAATAAATAAACGTTAAAAAAAAATTAAAAAAATAAAAAAAAAAGATCAGCAAAAATGAACAAACTTGCTCCTTTAGCAGAATTTCTATGAGGTGCTCCTAACAGAATAGCCACAGCTATTAGTTTAAGCCCAGATATACAATTTATTAAGAAGGAAATTGATGCAAACTTTACCTTGAATGCCCAATGTGCTATTAAATTAAAATTTAATTAAAATTAAATTAAAATTAAGTTAAAATATGGGGGCGTAGAGGTTTACTTATTTTTTTTAAAACAGTCTAGATTGTACTATGTCCAAGCAAATAATGGTATTGTTAGAGAGTAGATTATGTTCTTTTTAAAGAATGTTTATTTATTCATTTTGAGAGAGAGAGAGAGAGCGCACAAGCATGAGCGAGTGGGGAAGGGGCAGAAAGAGAGGGAGAGAGAAAATCCCAAGCAACAAATCTGACAGTGCAGAGCCTGACATGGGGCTTGATCTAAGGAATCCTGAGATCATGACCTGAGCCAAAACCAAGAGTTGGACGCTTAACTGATTGAGCCATCCAGGTGCCCTTAGATGTATGTTCTTAAAAAGGTCTGGAGGCAGAAAATGCCTTTCTGGAGGTTGCCATACCAACTTGGGAGAATTTCTGAATCCAGTCAGAAGGAAACCTTAGATATTTAAAAACATTTTTCAGCATTTCATGACTGTTAGACAATAAACAGACTCATCAAATATCATTTCCATTTGAATTCAACCTCCCTCAGTTGAGTCAGCCTGGAATTTTGACCTGAAAAAGAGCTGAAAATATTTTATAAGCTTTGGATGTATGATAAGTGGCAGCAAGAGCCATGTTTATTCTCGGCACCATGAAGGCTGGCACTTACTGTCCACGGGGCTGGCACCAGGCTGAACACCTTGCACACTTTTGTCATTCAATCCTCAAATCACTGTGTGGTCAGGGCTATTGTTAGCCTTACTTTAAAGATAAAGTGGAGAGCCTTAGAGGTTGAATATTTCACTCCTGAATCCAGAGCCTGGCATTTTCACCAATTCTATCAATGAACAAATGTAAAATGTACATTGAGCAAGATGATAGAAAAATGGGAGACCTGGAGAAATTTATCTTTTATTAGTCCTGTGGAAGCATAGTTGACTCCTTTGAAGGAGATCAAAGGTCAAAGGAGTGGTTTGGAAGAACTGACACATTCTTCTCTTTTTTTTTTTTTTTCTTCCAGATTTCCCATGTATGTCTGACCATGAGCAATCAGTTAACACCCAGCTCCTTACGGAGCTCTATTTAGATCCTCATCGATTATTACCATTCCTTTGTTTTTCTAGCCATTTGTCTACCAAACAATTCAGCAAACACATTGGATTCCCACTCTCAGTGAAGGATCAATAGATAAACAAGGCAGGATGCCTGTGTACTTGGGAGATACTACATACCTAGTAAGGTAAGTGATACATTTAAAAACAATCTATTGGTGGTGCAGTGCTTTCTCCTTCCTAAACATGCTTAGTGTTCATTTGGGGTTCATATACGCCTTGTGATAGATCTTGGTGTTTACATTTTCAAGTGTGTGCACCTCTTACTCTCTTAGATGCTATAAACCACTTCATGTTTAAACAAGGTGATGCTTTACTCCAGAAGATGCTTTCTCCAAAACTAATCATCTTCTCAGACCTGACTAATGTGGCATCATATTTACAGATATTTATAGCAAAGTCTAGAAATGAAAAGAATTTATTCTAGGAATTAAAAAAGCATCAGCTTTTGATAGTTAAAATACTTAACACTATATGACCAAGAGACAACCACAAATCCAAAATATTACATTAAAACAGATCAATTTGTACCAAATTACAAATCTAAACTAACGTAATAATTTCATTGTATGTGTGAGAAAGTGAACAGATATTTTTGTCTTAAGAATTACTAGAATAATTTACAAGTGACATTTTACAAATAGGACAGGTGTATGGATTTTTACTATTACACAGTTAGAAATTTCAGATCCTTACCAATCAGCATTTACTTTTGTATGAAACTGTCCTAAGGAGAAAATCAAATATGGGAACAAAAAAATTAAGTATAAGCATGTTCAACATAGTATTATTTATATATTACTAAAAAAACCCCACAAACTTTGGGATAAAACCAAAATAACCATCAAGAGAAGAATGGACTATTAGGTAGGCATACAAAATGTTTTCATGAAATAGTTAATAATATGGAAAATGTTTAGTTAAGAAGAAAAGATAAGGACTACCAGACAACCATGATAATGATCTCAATTCTGTAATAACCATGCCCCCCTCCCACCTGAGCTGAGCAGCTATATTTATTTTCTGTGGCTATGACTCATTATTATCCATTGAATTTAGGATTAGGGTTGAGATAGAAAAATACTCTTCTCTGCTGGTCACAAATGTAGCAATGTGCACATGGAGGTAGAGAGAGAGAATAAGAGAGAGAGAGAGACAGAGACAAAGACACTAGTAGAAGCCTGGATTCCTGATGGCTTCAGGTGCTGTATCTGGGTCCTTACTGGTACCACTTCAGTTCTTTAGATTTCCATTTAGGCTGATGTCTTTGCCTTGAAAAATTACTCACATTACATACAATTAGATAAGTAAAGAAAATGTATACATTTCATCTTGAAAATAGACCTCATATTCCTTATAAGCTCCCTTGGGTATTGGGAAAACTGTATTTTAGGCATACCCAGTAAATGCAGTGTAATCCAATTATAGCTGGCGCACAGGGGTGCAAGAACACCTGGCTCCAGGTGTCCCAAACAGACCAAGTTGGGCCACTCGTATCTGACAAAGTCCAAAGGCAGACAGATGAGTGGTGGTAACACAAGGAAAAAGTTTATTTCAGTGAGGCCAACACCAGGATGACAGCGGACTAGTGTCTCAGACTTTCTCCAAAGTGCCAAAAATACTACCAGGTTCATATAAGGAAAATGTGGGACGAAGGTGGGTGGGTGCGTGCAGGTAGACAGTGAACGTTTACTCCATCATTGTCTTGGAGTAAATCATGGGCAGGGTCTTGCTGGCTCTGGGCAGTCCTTGTTGCCTAAGGGGGCAGTTTCTGTTCCCATCAGGGGATGCTTTGCCCTCAGAGTCTTCTGCCTGAGGGAAGTGACAGCAGAAAAGAAGAACCCAACTAAAAAGTTTGAGGTCAAAATGGAGGCAGCCGAAGTCCTCTTTCAAAATGATTTAAAGAGTCTCTGCAGATAACTCATAAACTATGGATGACTTAGTATTTTATATTTTGGATTAGCTCCCACTCACTGTTTTCTCCAAAATGCTGTCTGAGAATTTAGAGGGCTTATGGCAATTCAGGGTCCTTCTGGCATCTACTGCTGAAACATGAAGCTAATTTAGCTCCGTCTGTTCTGTCTGGTTTAGTTAACCTGGTAAGCCCTACCTACCAATCCATATCTTCTTCAGCTTTGTTCTTGCTGTGGTCCTCTGATATTTGTGTCTCTTATTCTAGTGGTACATTCCTTAGTTTCAGGGTCTCTTTGTCCTAAAGATGGTGATCTCTTCCACCAAACATCTAACCAACTGCTGGCTCATTTCTGAATAGCCTTTGGGTGCATTCAGGAGAAATTGTGGGATCCCATTGTATACCACATAGAAACTGAGGATGGCTTGAGAGAGCCAAATGCAGGCTTACTCTACTTATCTCAGTAGGTGATGGGGGTCACCTGTGAGATGACCTCTCCTATACTCCCAAATGGAAAGTGGGCAATGGTCCCTGCCCTCGAGTCCTCTCTCCTGGCTCCTCCTCCTAAGACTTTGGCCATGGAGGAAGCATAACAGTATGTCTCACCATGGACTTGCTTTCCTTTTCCTTTCTTCTTCTTCTCACAAGTTACCAGAATCAGAAAGCGTGGGCTATCTGCCCTTCCTTCTTTCCAACATCCTTTTATATCATATACTATGCCTTCTACTGGTCCCAATCAACCTCTTCCCTTCCCTGGGACTGTGGTTGCTGATGGGACCTGAGGTGAAGGAGAAATCAGTCTCCTGATAAAGGAAGTATCAGGATAAGTATCAGGATCAAAAGATATATATAAGAATGAATGAAGTGAATTCTTATTGCTGGAGAACCAAAAGACTAAGATACCAGGATACACAACAATATCCAGAAGATTATTGTAGATCTGTAAAGACACACACACACACACACACACACACACACATTCCAAGACCCTTTAGATCACTAGCTCTGCTTTATTTAGATTTGAAATATGGCTGTGCTCCTTGTTAACTAGAGTCTTTGTTATAAGAAGTTCAATAAAAATAGCATAAGGTGAAGCTTCTCAGTGCTTTGAAATGTGCATTTCTTCTTCCGAGACTGCTTCACATCAGTCTTGGCTAGGCTTTCTGCCAGTGTTTTGTTGCAATTACTTGACTCCTGTAGATTAGATAATGACCTCAGCTTCTTCACTGAAGAGAGACAAAAGATCCAAAAATATGCTCTGAAAGATCTTTATAGCTACATTGCTTTGTGATCCTACAAAGGCTGAATCTGGGGGAAAGTGGGAGAAAGGAGAAAATTGTCTTTCAATTCTCACTTTCATCTTCTCCACAGTTGTTTTTTTTTTTTTTTTTTCTGAATGAATCTGGTCAACCTTCATCTAACTTGGAAGAACTTTAAATGCTTTTCTCAGTTTTTCTTCACAGTCTTGTCGCATTAAGGGAGTTATTTAACCCCTCAAGTGTAAAACGATGATTATAATAGTGTGTATGGCAAAGGTTGATGTGAAGGTTTGAACAGAAATAGAAAAGCCTTTAAAATCCCAGAGGGACTCCAGACACCAATGGTCCCAGGACTGTTCGGGCAGGGTTTCTTGCTAGAATCCCCAAACCAGACCTTGTAGGAGTTCCTCACTTTGCTTGCTTTATGGTTTTTTTTTTTTTTTTAACTTTTATAATGTTTATTTATTTTTGAGAGAGAGAGAGAGAGCTGAGAAGGGGCAGAGACAGAGGGAGACACAGAATCTGAAACAGGCTCCAGGCTCTGAGCTGTCAGCACAGAGCCAGACGCAGGGCTCAAACCCATGAACTGTGAGATCATGACCTGAGCCAAAGTCCGGCGCTCAACCGACTGAGCCACCCAGGTGCCCATGCTTTATGAGTTTCTTAAATAATCTTCCCTGATCAGGAAGTTGAGTATGGTGAGATGAAAAGGTTTAAAATCGGTTGATCAGTGTCCTGAGAAGCATGAGTTGGGAAAGGGAGAAGATTTGAATTGGGATATGGAGGACAACCTCCTTCCAGGGTTCTCACCAGTGTTTTGAGCTAGAGCAAGTCACATGGCCTCCCTGAGCTCTAGTTCCTAAGTGCAAACAGTAACCCTGCTCTTCCTGGGAAGATCGTTGCAAGGGAATAGACAGAAAACAAAACAAAACAAAAACAAACAAAAACACAATAAAACAACCCCCCCCCACCCCCCGATCACCTGAATGGTGAATGAACATGTCGGGCAAAAACGAACTGCACTAATAAGTATGGAAATACACAGGAAAACAACAAGGTATGATTCCAATTGCAAAGATTTTGAAGTATGACTATATTGAATACTGGTCAATAAATGAAGAGATAGGAATTTATAGTCACTGTTACAGAGTTTCATTGACATGATTCCTATGGGAATAAATTTGTTTATATTTAGGAAATTTAAAAATGTATCCTCTTACAACCTAAAAATTCTACTTCATGTGTATTCTAGAAATATCTTTTATGTACAAACACAAAGAAACCTGTATGAGGATATTCATTTGAATACTTCTCATAATAACAAAAATTGGAAACTCCAAATATATGGAAAGGAGGATAGATAAATATTCATATAACTAAATACTACACAGCAGGTAGAAGGAATGAATGCGATTATATATAGTATCTATAAAATAATGTACTTTGACATGGATAAATTTTTTTAAGTATTTTTTTAAAACGTAGTTTTGAGAAAGAGAGAAAGCACAAGTGGGAGCAGAAAGAGGGAAGGAGAGAGAATCCCAAGCAGGATCTGCACTTTCAGCCCAGAGCCCAAAGTGGGGCTTGAACCCACAAACTGTGAGATCATGACCTGAGCCGAAGTCGGATACTTACGCAACTGAGCCACCCAGGTGCCCCCAACACGGATAAATTTTAAAAACCTAAAGTTATTGTCCAACTATAGGCATAAAGTACTATTTACGTAAGTTAGAAATACTATTTCTTACAAAACAATACTATATTTTATTTATACTATTAATGGATATATATATATATACACATATGTGTATAAACTAAAACGTATATACATGTACACACAGATACACACACAGCTGAAAAATGGACTGCGAATACATACATACAAATGAAACGATAATGGTAATGGTTGGCTCTGGGGAGAAAGAGGGTAAAGAGACTGGAAATGGGGATAAAGCAGATTTCAAGTATATTGTAATGTTTTCTTCCTTTGATAAAGAAAAGCAAATACGAGCATATGTTAACAGTTCTCAATTCTGTACTTGGCCGCATTTTTAATTTTCTTAAAATAAAGATTATCATTATTCTTGACTCATACTTAGTAGTCATTATTATGACTTCGAACAGATTTATGAAATCAAAGAAAAATAATTCAAATGAACCCCGCATTTATGTAATTAATTTATAGAAGCAACTTAAATTCAATCTCAAAGGCTTCCCACTGTCAGATTTTCAGGAAGGAGAAACAAGAAGGAAGGCACAGGAACAGGTGGGGGCACTGGCCGTTCCCCACGATGATGTCACAAAGAGCACAGGCCCAAGCTCCCCCCATGCTCCTTTTACAGACTTAAAACTGCTTATTCTATTCCTTTGTGATGTCTTTTAGCCCTCCTTTCTCTTTCAAGACCACTTTGGATGATCACATTAAAGTGACCTTATCTGGATAAAGATGCTGAGTTGGGAGGGGGGGGCCCAGATTGGCTTTGCACCCCACACATCCCTGGATATAGACTGAAAAACCATCTACTCTGCCGCCCCAGCTAAACAAACCTCATATTTATTTTCTTACGAAATAAGCTTGCAGTACTCCCTAGTTTACATATTTGTCAGCCATTCTGCAGAGTTTGAATGGCATCACTCAAGGATTTGTTATTAAATGAGAGAAATATTGAGGCTAAGCATAAAAGAAAAATAGCAATTTCAATAGGTCAGTCATCACCCTTATTAGACCGTGGGGCTTTCCAAAGTGAATTTTCAACCAGAGCTGTCTTTTTAAAAACATGTTTATTTATTTATTTTGAGAGAGAGTACAAGCAGGGGAGGGGCAGAGCCTGATGCAGAGCTCCATCTCAGGAACCATGAGACCCTGACCTGTGAGCTGAAATTAAGAGTCAAATGCTTAACTGTGAGATCATAACCTGAGCCGAAGTCAAGAGTCAGATGCTTAACTGACTGAGCCATGAGGCACCCATGGTCAAAGATGTCTTTTAGTCCATCAATTATTAAGTAGATCAAGGAAAGGAGAGAGGTCAACATTCCAGAGGAGTAGGTGGACCTGAAGTTTCCTCGTCCCTCAAACACAGCAGTGTTGAGGACAGAGGCCTTGGAATTCCAAGAGTCTGGGCTACAGAGTGACAGAGACGTCTCCTGGGGCCCACGGAGACGACTTGGTAGGCCATGGGTGCGTGATTGCGAGCTGGGAGAGATAAAACGGGTGGCGTGGGCACAGAGAGGAGGGATGCCCTTCTGCAGAGAGATGAAAGGAAGAGAAAGAGAGGCTGTGGAATGTAGCATTGAATTTGGAGAAGAGAAAAACCACGGACCGGGGATCGGAAAGAAAGGAGAAAGATCCAATTTCTAACTGCGGGGCTTTCTCTGGACTGGGGCCGGCAGCCCTGTTCATGTGCCTGGGAAGGAGGGGAGCCAGCCCCGGGCTCCGTAATTAGTTCAGAGGTGCAGTCCGCAGTGGGAAAAAGCAACCCTTTCCCTTGAGTGCTGTGGGATGAAGGCATATGGCCGTTCCAAGGACAAAGAACCCTGCTTACACCCGCCAGCCAGAGGCCCTTTATCGGTGGGGCAGAGCAGCACTTCCCCAGAACCAGGGCGCACGGAGAGGGACCCTATAAGACATAGGGGTTTGAATCCCAGCTGAGTGCCTGGGAAGCATGGGAGACTGGAATGAGAGAGGGAAAAAAAAAAAAAAGCCTGCTCGCTCCTGTGCAGCACTGTGAGGACGGCCTGAACAGAGTGGGCTGGGACACCCTGTCTGGGGAGGAGAGACTGAGGTGTCATCATTTTTCTCCCAATCACCAACAAGGTGGATTTCAGGGAAAGGACAAGGGGCCCGCAGTGGAGGCGGGACGCGCCTACACCAAACCAAGCCCTTCTGAGCCTGGTAATTGTGTATCTACAGGAACTAGATTGACACTGACCAACCAGACAGCCCCTCCTGCAGGTCAGAGCAGCCACCGGTTCCAAGGCTTTGCATATATATTATATATATGTATGTATATATATATATATATATACACACATATATATGCAAATATAATATATATGCAAATATAATATATATATGCAAATATAATATATATATATTGCTTCTTTTTCCTCTTATTTCTTCCCTTCTCTAGTCTGGTTATTCTGGTTGTTGGTTTGTTTAAGCAAACATATTTAATCTATTCTCTTTACCCCTGTTCTGTATCTCCTTCTTCTTTATTTTCCTCTCTCTCTTTCTCTCTCTCTGGATTAAGCCACATGGTATCTCTGACAGGTCAATATTCTTTTCTTTTGTTTTTCCCTGCCCCTGTTATTTCTCTCTTTGTATGGGATAAGGCTTCTTCCACCACCACCACCACCTCCCCACCTTTAAATTTTTTTTTCCCCAGGGTTGCTTCAACAAATAAATCAAAGTACACCTGATGGAGGGTCCAAACAACCACTATGAGTAAGGAGACAAAGCCACCAGAGACAAAACAACAGAGAGCATGTTACACACTCCATAAACAACTCCTGAAGGGCCAGGCCTGGGACAGTCTATGACCTCTTTTTAATATAGTATTGCTCACAGGTGCAGGACACATAACAAGCTTTTAAAACACATAAGGGACAGAAAACTAGCCAAAATGATGAAACGAAAGAATTCTCTTCAAAAGAATTTCCAGGAAGAAATGACAGCTAAAAAATTGCTCAAAATAGATATAAAAATATATCTGATCAAGAATAGTATAATAGTCATAAGATTAATTGCTGGGCTTGATTAAACCATAGAAGACAGCAAAGAATCTACTACTGCAGAGGTCAAGGAACTAAAAAATAGTCGTGACGAATTAAGAAATGTTGTAAATGAGGTGCAAAATAAACTAGATGTGGTGACAGTGAGGATGGAAGAGGCAGAGGGGAGAATAAGTGAAACAGAAGATAAAATTATGGAAAATGATGAAGCCTAGAAAAAGAGAGATAAAAAAATACTAGCCTATGAGGGGAGAATTAGAGAACTAAGTGATTCAATGAAAATAATAATATCTGTATCATAGGAGTTCCAGAAGAAGAAGAGAGAGAAAGGGGCAGAAGGCTTACTTGAATAAATTGTAACTGAAAACTTCCCTAATCTGGGGAAGGAAGCAGACATCCAAATCCAAGAAGGCACAGAGAACTACCTTTAGACGTGACAGGAATGGGTCTTCTCAACGGCATATCATAGTGAAACTGGAAAAATACAAAGACAAAGAGAGAATTCTGAAAGCAGCTAGAGACAAACAGGCCTTAACCTACAAGGGTAAACACATAAGGGTAGTAGCAGACCTGTCCACTGGCACTTGGCAGGCCAGAAGGGAGTGGCAGTAAATATTCAATGTGCTGAATAAGAAAAATATGCAACCAAGACTCCTTTATCCAGCAAGGCTGTCATTCAGAATAGAAGGAGAGATAAAGGCTTTCCCAGAAAAACAGAAACTGAAAGAGTTCATGACCACTAAACCAGCCCTGCAAGAGAGCCTAAGGGGGACTCTGTGAGTGGAATGCTGCAAAGACTACAAAGGAGCAGAGACATCACCACAAGCATGAAATATACAGATAACACAATGACACTAAATCCATATCTTTCAATAATAATGCTGAATTTAAATGGACTAAATGCTCCAATCAAAAGACATAGCATATCAGAATGGATAAAAAACCAAGATCCATCGTTATGCTGTCTATAAGACACCCATTTTTAGACCTGAGAACACCTTCAGATTGAAAGTGCAGGGATTGAGAACCATCTATCATGCTACTGGAAGTCAAAAGAAAGCTGGAGTAGCCATACTTCTATCAGAAAACTAGATTTTAAACTAAAGGCTGTAACAAGAGATGAAGAAGGGCATTATATCATAATTATAGGGTCTATCCATCAAGAAGAGCTAACAATTGTAAATGTTTATGCCTCCAATTTGAAAGAACCTAGATATATACATCAGTTAATCACAAATATAAACAATCTTGTTGATAAGAATATAGTAATTCCAGATGACTTTAATACTCCACTTATAGCAATGGACAGATCATCTAGGCATAAAGTCAATAAAGAAACAATTGCCCTGAATGATACATGGACCCAATGGACTTGACAGATATATTCAGAACTTTCCATCCAAAAGCAGCAGAATACACATTCTTCTTGAGTGCACATAGAACATTCTCCAAGATAGATCACACACTGGGTCACAAAACAGCCCTCAATAAATCTAAAAGAATTTAGATTATACCATGCACATTTTCAGATCACAATGCTATGAAACTTGAAATCAACCACAGGAAACCTCCAAATGCATGGAGGTTAAAGAACATCCTACTAAAGAATGAATGGGTCAACCAGGCAATTAAAGAAGAAATTAAAAAATATATGGAAGTGAATGAAAATGAAAGCATGACAGTCCAAACCCTGTGGGATGCAGTCCTAAGAGGAAATATATTGCAATCCAGGCCAATCTCAAGAAACAAGAAAAATCCCAAATACAAAATCTAATAGCACACCTAAAGGAACTAGAAGAAGAATGGTAAAGTAACCTTAAGGCCAGAAGCAGAAGAGAAATAATAAAGAGTAGAGCAGAAATGAAATATAGAATCCAAAAAAACCAGTGGAACAGATCAATGAATCTAAGAGCTGGTTTTTGAAAAAATAAACAAAATTGATAAACTCCTAGCCAGACTTCTCAAAAAGAAAAGAGAGAGGGCCCAATAGATAAAGTCACAAATGAAAGAGGACAGATCACAACCAATACCACAGAAATACAAATAATTATCAGAGAATACTATGAAAAATTATATGCCAGCAAACTGGACAACCTGGAAGAAATGGACAAATTCCTACACACCTACATACTACCAAAATTCAAAGGGAAAGAAGTAGAAAATTTGAACAGACCCATAACTAGCAAAAAAGTTGAATCAGTTATCAAAAAGCTCCCAACAAATAAGAGTCCTGGACCAGATGGCTTCCCAGGGGAATTCTATCAGACATTTAAAGCAGAGTTAATACCTATCCTTCTCAAGTTGTTCCAAAAAATAGAAATGGAAGGAAAGCTTCTGGACTCATTCTATGAAGGCAGCACTACCTTGATTCCCAAACCAGACAGAGACCCCACAAAAAAGGAGAACCATAGGCCAATATCCTCGATGAACATGGATGTGAAAATTCTCAACAAGATACTAGCAAATTGACTTCAACAGTATGTCAAAAGAATTACTCACCATGATCAAGTGGGATTCATTCGTGAGCTGCAGGGCAGGTTCAATATTTGCAAATCAATCAGTGTGATACATCAC
The DNA here is from genome assembly GCF_023721935.1 of Panthera uncia. Taxonomy (NCBI): domain Eukaryota; kingdom Metazoa; phylum Chordata; class Mammalia; order Carnivora; family Felidae; genus Panthera; species Panthera uncia. The sequence continues at coordinate 87,184,778 of NW_026057580.1, forward strand.
ATTAATAGAAGAAAGGATAAGAACCATATGATACTGTCAATACATGCAGAAAAAGAATTTGACAAAATATAGCATGCTTTCTTAATAAAAACCCTCAAGAAATTCTGACTAGAAGGAACATACCTTAACATTATAAAAGCCATATATGAAAATCCCACAGCTAATATCATCCTCAATGGGGAAAAACTGAGAGCTTTCCCCCTGAGATCAGGAACATGACAAGGATGTCTACCCTCACCACTATTGTTGAAATTTTTAAAAATGTTTATTTATTTAAAAGAGAAAGAGAGCGAGTGAGCAAAGGCACAAGTGGAGGAGGGGCAGAGAGAGAGAGAGACACAGAATCTGAAGCAGGTTCCAGGCTCTAAGCTGTCAGCACAGAGCCGGACATGGGGCTTGAACTCATGAATCCTGAGATCATGACCAGAGCTGAAGTCAGATGCTTAACCAACTGAGCTAGATCATACCATGCACAGGCACCCTCTGACCACTGTTGTTTAACATAGTGTTGGAAGTCCTAGTCTTAGCAATCAGACAACAAAATGACATCAAAGGCATCCAAAATGGCAAAGAAGTCAAACATTCACCTTTCACAGATGACATGATACTCTACATCTAAAACCTGAAAGACTCCACCAAAAAACTGATAGAACTGATACATGAATTCAGCAAAGTTGCAGGATACAAAATCAGTGCACAGAAATTGGTTGCATTTCTATACACCAATAATGAAGTGACAGAAAGAGAAATCAAGAAATTGATCCCACTTACAATTGCACCAAGAACCATAATATACCTAAGAATAAACCAAACCAAAAATGTGAAAGGTCTGTATGCTGAAAACTGTAGAAAACTTATGAAAGAAATTGAAGACACAAAGAAATGGAAAAACATTCCATTCTCATGGATTGGAAGAACAAATCCATTCTTGTGGATTGGAATGAAAAACATTCAATGCAATCCCAACCAAAATTACACAAGCATTCTTCTCAAAGCTAGAACAAACAATCCTAAAATTTGTATGGAACCACAAAAGACCCTGAATAGCCAAAGTAATGTTGAAAAAGAAAACCAAAGTGTGAGGCATCACAATCCCAGACTTTAGGTTCTACTGCCAAGCTATAATCATCAAGACAGTATGGTATTAGCACACCAATGGAATATAATAGAGAACCCAGAATTGGACCCATGAGTGTATGGCCAACTAATCTTTGACAAAGGAGGAAAGAGTATCCAATGGAAAAAAGACAGTCTCTTTAGCAAATGGTGCTGGGAGAACTGGACAGCAAGATGCAGAAGAATGAAACTGGACCACTTTCTTACACCATACACAAAAATAAACTCAAAATGGATGAAAGACCTAAATATGAATCAGCAAACCATCAAAACCCTAGAGGAGAAAACAGGCAACAACCTCTTTGACCTTAGCTGCAGCAATTTCTTGCTTGACACTTTTCCAAAGGCAAGGGAATTAAAAGCAAAAGTGAACTACTGGGACCTCATCAAGATAAAAACTTTTGCACTGCAAAGGAAACAATCAACAAAACTAAAAAGCAACTGACGGAATGGGAGAAGATATTTGCAAATGACATATCAGATAAAGGATTAGTATCCAAAATTTATAAAGAACTTATCAAGATCAACACCCAAAAAACAAATAATCCAGTGAAGAAATGGGCAGATGACATGAATAGACACTTCTCCAAAGCAGACATCCAGGTGGCCAAGAGACACATGAGAAGGTGCTCAACATCACGCATTATCAGGGAAATACAAATCAAAGCCACATTGAGAAACCACCTCACACCAGTCACAGTGGCTAAAATTAAAACTCAGGAAACAACAGATGCTGGTGAGGATGTGGAGAAATAGGAACCCTCTTGCACTTGCCTGGGAATGCTTGCATGCAGCAATATGGATGGAACTGGAGATTATTATGCTAAGTGAAATAAGTCAGTCAGGGAAAGATAGATATCATATGTTTTCATTCATATGTGGAATTTGAGAAAATTAACAGAAGACCATGGGGGAAGGGAAGGGGGAAAATAGTTAGAAACAGAGAGGAAGGGAGGCAAACCATAAGAGACTCTTAAACACAGAGAACAAAATGAGGGTTGATGGGGGGGGGCAGGGGAGAGGGGAAAATGGGTGATGGACATTGAGAAGCACACTTGTTGGGATGAGCACTGGGTGTTGTATGTATGTGATGAATCACGGGACTCTACCCCTAAACCAAGAGCACACTGTATACACTGTATGTTAGCCAACTTGACAATAAATTATATTGAAAAAATTAAATAGATCAAGGAAAGAGCACTAAAAAAGAGTAAGGTAAGATATTTTGAGGCATTTTAAGTTCTTGAGCTTTCTATTTTCAGTTAGGAGTGATATTAAGGGACTGGAGGAGTCTGGGGAGAAAACAAACTAAAGTCACCATGACAAGTAAAATGATGCAGGCTTCCAGACTTCCCAGAAATCACTGAACTAATGATCCAAATTAGCTGTGGCCCAAAGGGACATTTTGGAAAGAAATATCCTCGACCTATAAAGAAACAGATAAGAGATTAAAAAATAATAATAATCAGAATAAATATTCATAATTGTAGTAATGGTTTCTGCATTAAGCCTTCCTTTTTTGAGTTACTCATTGATTCAGTCTTGGGGTACATTATGATTCAACTCAGCATTTTCCCCTTATTTGTCTGAGATACACACAAAAAATGAATTTCATATGTAAAAATGCTATTTCACAGTTGCCATTCACATTGGTATCAATGGTTTGAATTTTATTAATTGCATCTGTAGCATACCAGCTGCAATTACGCTCATTGCTCTTAGGAATGAAAACTGGAAGGTGTGCTACAATATTATTGGATAACTTGAATTTGTTAGAATTTTTTAGAATGTGTTTCTGAAAGAAATCTTTGTCCAAAGCTGGTAGTTTATAACTTGTAACACATTACTGGTGTCACACATCAGAACTGATCATTAAAAGCCAGTTTCCATCAATAAGAGATTAGTAAAACTTGATTTAGATTTCTGATTGCGAGCCTCAGGTTTTGAAGCAAGTAAGGGAAATTTCAAAAGAGTAAGAATCATCTTACAAAGACTTGTTTGCAACTACATTCTAGAAAGAAAATGTAGCTACTAAAATAATTTTAAAAATCACATAAAGAACTAAGATGGTTTGATGAGAAACACACTAAGCTTCTTAACACATAATCTGGAAAACATTTATGAGAGGACATAGGATGAACTAGAATTAGTAAACAGTATGGGAAAACTTTAACCTTGTTAATAGTTCAAAAACTGCAATGAAAATAACAAGGAGCTACTCCATTTACAGCCTTGAAATTAACAATTTAAAAAAAGAGTTAAAAGAGAGATATCCAGGTGGCTCAGTCAGTTAAATGTTTGACTTTCGCTCAGGTCATGATCTCACAGTTAGTGCCTTCGAGCCCCATATCTAGCTCCACACTGACAATGTGGAACCTGCTTGGGATTCTCTCTCTTTCCCTCCCTCTCCCCCACTTTTACTTTCTCTCTTTCAAAAGTAAATAAACCAACTTAAAAAAAAGGTTAAAAGATAATTCTCTGTGTTTAGGTGGGTGCCACAAAAGTACCATTTTCCTAGTTTACTCGAAACTTTAGGATAGCAATTTTGCAAATAAATATTTAGAGCCTCAAAAATACTCATAACTTTGGGCCCAGTAATTAATTTGCATTAAGCCATATTTGTGTAGATGTTTATCATAATATAACTCCCCATATGGTAAAAATTAAGAATTCATATAATTAAAAATTGGTAATAAACAATTTGGATTTGTTAAATAATCTTTGGCACACTAATAATATGGTGAAGGGAAGGGAAAATTCTTTCTCTACTCTTCAAGATTCTTCCAGCTAGACTGGGAATTAAATTTACATGAAACAGATTAATAGGAGAAAAAACTCAAAGTTTTATTATGTGCACATGGAGGACCAATAATGAAATAGACCTGAAGAAACGACCAAGGCAGTCAGTTTTTATACCTTTTGAGACAAAATGACAATAAATCCATGAGGAAATTGACAGGACAAAGAAAACTTAACTTTGGGAGCTTTAATTAATAAGGAATTCTAAACAGAATTTGGGCTGGGGTAGTGAATTAGTAGAAAGTAACAAGGGCTGTTTATACAGCCTCCTTGGCCCTCAATTTCCCATCTCTGGTGATAAGAATGTCTCTTTGCCTCCTGGTACAAGAGCAACTTTCACATGGAAGAGTTATTTCCTGCTTTCAAGGGGACAAAGGAGGGTCTGTCTGAGTGTCCTTCTTGCACAGGTTATAATTAAAAAAAAAAAATCAATATGCCAAAGTGGCACACTTTGGGGCAGCCTGATCTTGGCCCCTAGAATGGTCTATGTAGCCATTAAAATGATACCTATTGAAAACTAGGTAATTAACTAAACATAATACTAAAGTAATATAAAGTGCAAAAATTATATCTACGTCTGGATAGATAAAATTGCTACAATTTAGATCAAAAGGCATAAAAAGTTAGGCATAGAAAAACAGTGGAAGAAAACATGTTAAAAAAAAATTAGCTAGCACTGAGAAGGTAAAATATGTGCCCTGCCAGTTATCAGGCTGGGCTAACAGGCACAGATCAAGATCAAGCCAGCTGCTAAGTTAACAGGAAACGATATTTCTCCCAAGGCCATGCTACAGCTATATAAAGTGTCATAAACATCTCCTTATTTAAGGGACTCTGTCTCTTACTCACTGAGAAATCTTGTTTTCTAATATCTAGACTGTCAAAAGTTTGCTCTTTGGAATCATAAGAATAAGAGTGAAGTACACCACCCTTTTGGTTGGGAGGATTTCCAGTCCTTTGGCACAGAAAAGCTGCCTTGATTTCCAACCCATGTACAGAAATTCAGGCAAGGGACTTCTGGACGCATCATTTCACATCTAGCTCAACTTTGTGGTTTCCCAGGAAAAAGGATTCTGGGTCCCTTTCACAGTCCAGACTTCATGTTGACTCTTTTATCCCCAGTCCTGCTTTGCCCTGAGCCTGTCAAAGACTGCTTCTCTTAAATCCTGCAATAACCCCCATTCTTTCTTTCTTTCTTCCATGAGACAGCCCATGGTTCCTCAGGTTTGTGGTCTTATTACAAAAAAGTCAACAAGCGTGATTTTTCAAACTGTAGCATTGTCTGCTGATGGCCTTGGCTAATTGGGCTAGAAAACATCAGCATGGTAATGGGGACTGTCTTCATGTGATAGGATTGTTCTATGTATGTTATACTTTTCCACATATTTCTCAATGAAAAACGATTTCTGTCATAATGTGGAAAAGTTAGACACCAAGTTGACTAAAATTAATCACATGAGTCTCACACAAACACATCACAATACTAATCATGATTATATTTGGATGGTAAAATTATGGGCAATTTGTTTTTCCTTCCTTGAGCTTCTCTGTTTTCTTTTTTTCTCTAAAATCATTATAATATAAGCATGCTATGTTTTAAATAAATACATCAATAATTACTATTGCAAAATCTTTGACAAAAATTCTGCTTATTAACAAAATGAAATCTATGTGCCTTGATATTTACATGGTGGTGTGTGAGACTGAAATGACAAGTTCAGAGCGTGGCCATAGTGGGGAGAAAGAAGTGGTGCTTCTTCCAATAAAATGGTGGAAGTAGTACTCTCCATCAGCTCTGGCAAGCTAATTTGGCCTCTTTCCTTTTTGGGCTCTAGTAATCTGGAAACTATGGTTTTGTTTTGACTTTTGGGGAGCACGGTTTACGTTAGGGACTTAGCAAGTCTTTAATTTAGGAATACTGAGGTACAGTCAGGTTCTTCAACTTCCCTTAATGTTCTAAAGATTTAGTAACATCCCGTCTGATGACTGAGGCTTAAGAGATGTCATTCTACTCTTTTGAACACAAACCAGAAATGAACATTTTTAGAAGTTCTCTTGTCAGTCTCACTCATTGTGTGGCTTTATTCAAGTCCATCTTCTGGCACTGTGCAGTGTTTCTGAGGGTCTTTTGAGATCCTCAGTTGAAACGAAATGCTATGTGGAGGAAGAGGTTAAAGGAAAAATTTCAAAAATTGTGCTAGGATATATAGGACATAAAATTTTCCACTTAAATCATTTTTTAAGTGTATAATTTAGTGTCACTAATTGCCATCACACTGTTGGGTAACCATCACAGCTATGTGTTTCCAAAATTTTTTTTAAGTTTATTTTTCTATTATTTATTTTGAGAGAGTGAGAGCAAGTAGGGGAGGGGCAGAGAGAGAGGGAGAGACAGAATCCCAAGCAGGGTTCACATTGGCAGTGCAGAGCCTGACTCAGGGCTTGATCCCATGAACGGGGAGCTCACGACATGAGCCGAAATCAAGTTAGATGCTTAACTGACTGAGTCACCCAGGTGCCCCTCCAAAACTCTTTTAGCATCCCAAACAGAAACTCTGTCCGCATGTAGCAAGACCTTTCATCTCTCCTTCCCTCTTAACCCTTGGTAACCTCGAATCTACTTGCTGTCTCTGTGCATTTGCCTATTTTAGTTGCCTGTTTATGCCTGGCTTATTTCACGCAGCATTATGTTCTCAAGGTTCATCTCTGCTTCATTCCTTTTTGGTGTTAAATAATGTTCCATTGTATGTATATACTTCATTTTATCCATTCATCTGTTGATAGACACATGGGTTGTTTCCACCTTTTGGCTATTGTGAAAAATGCTGCTCTGACATTGGTGTACACGCATCTGTTTGAATCCCTGTGTTCAATTCTTTTGGATATATTTCTATGAGTGGGCTTGAGGGAATCGGATGGCAATTCTATGCTTAACTTTTTGTGGAACTGCCACACTGTTTCCCACAGTGGATGCACCATTTCTTATTTTATCAGCATTTTATTGGGGTTCTAATTTAGGGGTGGAGGTAAATTTGGAACCTGATTTTCAATCCCAACTCCTCTAAAGGATGTGGTTTATTGTTAAACCTAATGCTCGTTCGTGGCATGCCTTATTCTATGATATGCTGGTTTTTTTCTCTTTCTTCTATTGAATTACAAATGTCAACCATTTCTGAGGACAGATAAAGAGATTAATGAATCACTTGCCTTCACATCTATGTTTGCATATTACACTTTGAGTAATTACTCTGGTGTTTGAATAGCTAGAATCTTTTGGCCGGATGTCAAGATGGACCTTCCTCATGCTTAATTCAAAATTTACAAATAAGATTACAGTGATATATATTGTGTAATTATATGTATTATTATAGACTATGTAATTATATATTTAATATATCATAAATTATACTATTATATTAAATAATTACATATTTAACATAATGAATATATTTTACAATTATATGCTGTTATATAGCATATAATTTTATTATATTACATTATAATAAAAGTAGCCTAGAAATAAAGGTGACTTTTACACCATATGTAATGAGATATTGTTATGTCATTCTTTTGGGTAAAAAATGTGGAAAAAAATTCCCACTTTGATCCAATACATATATTTAATTAATTAATCAATTGAATTAATTGCTCAATTATTTGGAAAGATTTATGCTTTAAGATTACCTAACCTTGGTTCCAAATGCAAGTACAGGTCATATATACCCATTTTCCTAAAAAGCATACTGATCCTTCCAGATGGTAGCTCTCTATTTTACTCTTAATTGTTATGGGCATTTGGCAGTGGAATGTCTCAAGTGTTGAATTTAGTGAACTCAAATGCCATACAATCTCAACTGGATGTCTAAGAAGCATGCCATATCTAAATACTGAAGATACCTGCTCTTTATTTTCTTGGTTATTACTATCTGGTCATGCTGGTTTTGTGAGCTTTTAAGAAGGATACTGGTAAGCTTCATGTTTCTCATGCACTGGCTTCTCTGGAGAATTGTGACGTTTCAAACACTGAATTGCCTGGAAGAAATCAGCATCCACATTCTCTCACACTGCCATTCCAAAGGCAAAGGGTCAGAAATCTTCCATTTCTCCCTCCCGATTTACCTTCCTCCTGTTCTCTGCCTGTTCTCAACCTCTGTAAGCTATGTAGGTTCCTACTGTGTGTCGGTTCCCAAACTTCTGGCTTCTGATTAGGTTAGGTCAAGGAGGAAAAGGGGGACATCATGGACATCAGAGAGAGAAGAGTGAGGGCACTTGTCAGCTCCCTACTTAGGCAGTTTGCCTCAGGCTGGCTAGTACCTTCATCAAAAGTCACTCTCCAGGGCACCTGGGTGGCTCAGTCTGTTGAGCATCCAACTTATGCTCAGGTCATGATATCGCAGCTCATTAGTTCAAGCCTTGTTTTGAGCTCTGTGCTGACAGCTTGGAGCCTGGAGCCTGCTTCCGATTCTGTGTGTGTCTCTCTCTCTGCCCCTCCCCTGCTCATGCTATCTCTCTCTCTCTCTCTCTCTCTTTTTCAAAAATAAGTAAACATTAAAAAAAATTTTTTTAAGTCACTCTCAGGGAGTTCTTTTCTAGACGATTCTCTCTGTTTCTGGCTTCTAGTATCTCCCATTCTATTACTAGACCAGGGTTCCTGCACAATTCCTTATGGTTCTTCCACTTTTGTAATGAGTTCCTTTGTAAATAAATTCTTCCTGAGTTAGTTTAACTTGACTGTCCATCTATTTTCTGTTGGGACCTTGAATTATACAGGCGAGAAAATGGTTTTGATATTGCTACTTCTTTAAATAAAGCTCACCCTGGCTAAACTAGCAATTTTTATCTTCGGTTGTGACAGTTCTGCGTGACTGTTTATTTCAATAGGTGTCATGAAATTCTCAAAACAGTTTCAATTGTAATTTGAACCAAAAACTTGACATTTAGCACCTTGTAACAGGTGGGAGTGAAGGAGTGTGATCGTTAAAGTCACTGGCTCAGTCATTCTTGAGTTGATAATTGGCCATTAAAAGAGGTACATTCCAGGAGGCTGGGCATGGGGCCAAGGAGTGGCAAACACACATGCTCAAGGACAAGGCAGGGGAAGACAATAGAACATATTGAATATTGTGAATTAGAGAATGGATGCTTTGCCTAAGGGCATTCAAATTCAAATTAGGTTTTTTTTTTTTTTTAAATCTTGCAAAACTAGCACAACTAAGCTGTAATCTTCTGGATGCAAGAACAGGTGTCATCTTTTGGATGCAAGTTAAGCTGCAGTAAAAAGTGATGATGTATTTATCAATGACTGTAAGTCAAGCGACTGTGCCTGAGGTGGGAGGGTCCTTCTGGGGTGCTGTAATAGCGTGCCAGGACTGCCATAACAAAATGCCACAGACTGGGTGGCTTAAACAACAGAAATTTCCTTTCTGACATTTCTGGAGGCTGGAAATCCAAGATGAAGGTTGTTGGCAAGTTTGATTTCTTCTGGCTGTCTTCTCACTGTGTCCTCACATGGTCTTTCCTCTGTGCAGGCACATGTGTGGTATCTCTGTGCATTCAAATTTTCTCCTCGTATAAGGACACCAGTCATACTGGATCAGGGCCCACCTTAACAACCTCATTTAACCTTAGTAATCCCTTTAAAAACGCTGCCTCCAAATACAGTCACATTCTGAGGTGTTGGGGGTTAGGGCTTCTACACAATTCAGCTCTTAACAGGTTCTGATATTCTATTTCTTGACTTGGGGGATGGTTTCAGAGGTATTAAATGTGTTTTATTTTTTAAGCTATATATTCAGGTTCTAGGCATCGTTATGATTTTTACATTATATCTCACAACTTTTAAGAGTTAAACTAATCAGCATACCGTGCTGGCCGAAAGAAGAGTTTGGGGCCACCCTTTCAGACTCCATAATAGCCTAATAACATTTATTTCCAAGAAGATTGTCAAAAATAAGGTATGTGCTCGGGCAAGGCAATTCATCTTCTTGGCACTGTTTTTCTTCCTTAAGAATGTTAGAGTATGAAGTATTTCAGGATACTTATTTAGCATGCCTGGAACATAAACATTTTACTTGATTTTATTTTTGACCTCTTTTGAATATTAAAACTGTGTATGTGTGTATGTGCTTAATACAAACTGCATAAGCTGTGTCTGTATAATCTCCACTCCCCTAAATCTGCAGGCACAAGACAGGCTGCCCTACTATGAATTATGCTTTGAACCGTCCACTGGGCTACAGATGACCTTGTGAAACTGATGGCTCTGGTAATGAAGTTGCTGTATTAAAAGAACAGCATTTCTAAAAACAGCTGCATATTACAATTCAGAAGGGAGAGAGGTGTTTTGTTTTCCATGTTCTCCTAGGAAAGAGGGTGTTCATCACAAAGCAGAAGTTTATCATTCCCACTGTGTGGCTGAGATAACCTAAAATGTAATTGGATTTTGCATTTTCTGTGCTTAGTAGGAAAGGTCACAAATTAGGTTGTGTAGTGTAACTTGAAAGGTACCAGAAAAACTTTCTCCCTACAGGGGAGCTTATTTATCAATTGGCTATAGAATAAGAGATTCCCAACATTCCAGTTACTTCTCTGTTCATCCTCCAGCAATGTGCCAGGGAATGGAATACAAGATGAAACAGACACATTCCTGCCCTTCTGGAGCTCTCTGACTATTGCGAGAATCAGATAGGTAAACTGTTAATTATAACACAACGCAGTGAAGTGATAATAAAAGTCTATACCGGGGAATATAGAAATAGAAGGGAATACTCAAGGAAGTTTGGAGGTCCAGGGAATTCTTCCCAGAAGTCCTTAAATGCAAAGGAGGATTGATTAAAAGTTAATTAGGTTACAAGTCAGGTGACACTGTCCCAAAGAGGTGGATTCACATTAAAATGTTACAGAGCCCTTAGCCATCTCAGGGTGTAGAACTATGGTCATTTCTATCTTCTAAAGGCAAAGATAGAAAATGTGGTTGGAGAGGTGAGAGAGAAAGGAACTTTTATTTATGTTAAGAGTGATGATGTCATATTACTTTTAGATGTATTAATCTGGCTGCTGTATGAAGAATGGACTTGAAGAAGTAAACAGAAGGCAGAGTGGCCAGTTGGGAGAGAGAATGAGAGTCTGGACTAAGGGGACAGCAATGGGGACAGATTCGTAAAACTGGCAGGATTTCTAAGTGAGCAAACGTAAAGGTGATGGAATAACCAAAGTCGAGTCTCCAAATGCTAGCTAGGATAACTTCATGAATGATAGCAGCACTAAGAGAACACAGGAAGGTTTGGGACAAGGTTGATCTTTTCATTCTGGGACTGGGTGAGTTTGTGATAATAGGGTGATACCTGTGAGTAGTGAGGCTTACACCTAGGAGAAGATCGAGAGAAGAAACTTCAGTACAGGTAAAGGTTTGGAAGTTGTTAGCACACTGGTACCATTTGGAATCATGAAAGTAGATGAGGTCAGCCTTTCAAAATTATTGTGTAGAATAAATCAGTGAGCAAGGATGGGATCTGAGGAAATCTACTATTTAAAGGGTAGGCAGAAGAAGATAAGGCCAAAGAGGAAACAGGGAAGGAACTAAATATGAGAAAGAAAAGAACCAGGAAGTCAAATGTAATGAAAGCCAAGAAAGTAGAGAGTTTCAAAGTAGAGAGAGCAATCAATATTGCCAAAATAGCATGTTAATTCAATATGAAAAAAATTGAGAAATGTCCACTGGGTTTGATAATTAAGTGATTATTTGTGACCTTAACTAAAGTGGTTCCAGCAGACTGATGGAAGAAAAAGCCCAAGTACCAATAAAGCATGCATTGAACAGAAGATGTGAGCTAAGCTAGAGTTTATTCTGCTCTTTTGAGATGTTCGGGGAGGAAGGGGAAGGGGCAGACTAATGGTAATCCAAGCAAAACACTGGGTCAGAGGAGGATATCTTTATGATGAACAATACTTGATCTGTTTATAGGCTGTGGAGAAAGAGCTACTGGACAGAGAGAAGAGGGGATGACTGAATAAGGACCATGAAGTAGCAGGAAAGGATGGACTCAAAAGAAAAGATGGAGAATATATCAGTTTCCTAAGGCCGCTGAAGCAAATGCCACAACTGAATGGCCTAAAACAACAGAAATGTAGTATCTTACAGTTCTGGAGTCTAGAAGTCTGAAGTCAAGGTGGATCATGCTCTCTCAGACTCTGGGTAGAAACTTTCCTTGCCTCTTCCTAGCTTCTGATGGTGGCCATTGGTCTTCACCTGTCACTGTGTGTGTGTGTGTGTGTGTGTGTGTGTGTGCCCAAATTTCCTTCTTAATGACCTCATTTTCACTTGATTCCATTCACAAAGACCCTATTTCCAGCAAGGTCACATTCACAAGTACCAGAGGTTAGGACATCAACCTATCTTTTTGGAGAACACCATTCAACCCCTAACAAAGGAGTTGATCTTGAAAAAAGTCACAACCCTAACAGAGGGATTGATTTTGAGAAAAGGTATCTCATCCTCTGAGAAAAAAAGGTAGGATGGGAATGGATGTAGATAAGATTGTAGGTAAAGAGGGCAGGATGTTGACACAGTTCATGCCTAATAGCTTCAATTATCATATGTTGAGAGTAAACTGGGGCAGAGTTGAACAAGGAGCTTAAAGAGAGTGGCAAAGATCTAGAAAAGTTATTAAAGGGAATAGGCAAACTAACCTAGGACGAGTGAAAAGATTGATGGATGAAGGTGGTGAGGGTTCACTTAAGGCAAGAAAGTGAAGTGAGTGAAATGGTATCCCCACTCCTGCCAAAAAAGGAAGGGAGATGTTTACAGCAGATCAAAGAATTCAGCAAGATTAATGCAGGGGAGTGGAAGAAATCCACATTAGGAGGAGGCAGCAGGGGGTCAGAGCTGGGATGCTAACAGAGGGTGAGACTGCCTTTCCCCTGACTAGAGAGTGAGACGCATGTCTGGAAGAAACTGGCTGCATATAATTTAATTCTGACACATATTGGAATAGACTATTCATTCCTTGAAAAATATGGCCAAGACTCAGTGAAGACAAAAAAGTGTTTTTGGCTGCTTTACAATTTGTAAAGACTTTTCACATAGGCTGTTCTATCTAAAGCAAGAACCACATCTTACACAAATTCCCATAGAACTTAGTTAAGTACATGAGGGACTCAGAATAAGCTTGTTTCTTGTGGATTCACACATTTTACTTGAAACAAAGAAACCAGTCTACTACGTCTGCGACAATGCGCAGAAATCTAAGGAAGAAACTAGGCATAGACAGGTACATTTTGATGGGAGAAAAAGGAATAGAAGACATGTAGTTGATAAGACTTGCAAGGTGTCATAGAAAAGGGCTTGGAATCTGGAGTCAGATACACCTCTGTTGGTTTTTGATTTTTGTGTGTGTGACTATAGTGGAAGCCATATGTCTGTTTCTTGTCTCAAAAATGATGACCAGGATGGCAAACTCGCCAAGAGGCCGAATGAAAACCAAGATGGGTCACATTTGGCCAGCATGGAGCTTTTTTAAAAGTTGAGTTTGAATGCATTTAGCCAGAGTCCTATCCATTTGCTATAAAAGCAAAGGAAAGGGGAAAACACCACATCGTTATGAAATTCTGGACACCGACTATTGTCGAAGTGACCAGGTTGTTTTCCACCATCTAGTGGAAATGGTGGCCAAGATATGAGTTAACTCCAACTGCAGAAAATTACAGATAGCTACATTTCTTAATAACCTCAGTTTGTAGCCTATGAGATTCATACCCACTATGCTGGTCAATCTGAATGATCACCATTTGGATTTTCTCAGCTCTTTAGTGGTTATAGTTGTGTGTTTAACACTATAGCTTTATTTTTATTATTATTCTTGCTAGGAACAGGTCTGCTTCATTCAAATATCCTGTTCCCCCCTACTCTGCCATTTGTGCTGTAGCATTTGGCTCGGTCACCGCAAGTGGTTGAAGCTTAAGACCAACACTAATGTAACTTACAGAAAGGGAAGGAAAGAAAATGAGATTGATTTAAAAAATTCATTTATTTCTAAATGTTAATAAAAAAAGGAAATAGTTTCTTTCTTTGTTTTCTTAAGTCTATTTATTTATTTTGAGAGAGAGAAAGAGTGTGTGTGTGTGTGTGCGCACGTGCACATGCGCACACAGGAGAGACAGAGAGAGAGAGAGAGAGAGAGAGAGAGAGAGAATCCCAAGCAGGCTCTGCAGTGTCAGTGCAGAGCCTGATGTGTGGCTCAAAACCACGAACCCAACTGTGAGATCGTGACCTGAGCCAAAAATGGGACTCAGTCGCTTAACCAACTGAGCCACCCAGGAGCCCCAACTTCTTTGAATATTAAGAAAAAGTGTTCTCTATTAAAGCAATCAAAATCCATTAGAGTGGCAAAACCTCCTTCTTCAGTCTCCAGGTTGAAGAACTCACTTAAAATTCCCCCCTAAAAAAAACCAAACAAACAAAAACAAACAAACAAAAAAAACCGAGCACAGTCTTTCAGGACAGCAAAGACTAATGGTACCATTGTTACCATATCAAAAAGCAGTACACTATAGGATAATTAAGAGTTTCAAAGCCAGCTGATGTAGGGGCTACTGGGTGGCTCAGTCGGTTAAGTGTCCGACTTGGGCTCAGGTCATTATCTCACAGTTTGTGAGTTCGAGCCCCGCATCTGGTTCTGTGCTGACAGCTCAGAGCCTGGAGCCTGCCTCGGACTCTGTCTCCCTCTCTCTCTGTCCTTCCCCCACTCACCTCTGTCTCTCTCTCTCACTCTCAAAAATAAAACATTAAAAAAGAATTAAAAGAAAAGCCAGCTGGTGTATGTGGAATGGACTCTTCATTTAGGAGCTGAATATACTTGTATAAAGCTTCAGTTCGCTATCTGCAAAACGGAAATTGGGGTCTATGTCTCAGAGGGTGGCCACAGCAGGCTGTTCCCTCGCTTCCACCTTGCTAGCTAGCGGAGCACAGGACAGCAAGCTCAGGAAGTGAACCGTCTCCTGCCTCCATGGGTGAATCTTGATCAATTGACTGGTAAAAATGCTCTTCCTTTTGCCAGCATTTCCCAGTGTGTATTGTAGAACAGTAATTCAGTGAGGTGTTCGTTCTTATACAGTTTCAAGAAATACCACATTTTTTCCCATCGCTTTCTTGAGACTCAAAACATATATTTTTATTTTAAAGTTTCAGAGGACGCTCTCACTAAGACATTTGTTTTAGTGTTTTCCGTTGTTCTTTGTCACAGAACTGTTTTTTTTTAAATTATTATTATTTTTTGATTGATGTATAGTTGACCCACAATGTTACCAGGTGTATAGCAGTGATTTGGCATCTCTATGCCATATGCTATGCTCACCGCAAGTGTAGCTCCCGCTTATTACCATACAGTGCTACTAAAATACCATTGACTGTATTCCCTATGCTGTACCTTTCATCCCCTTGGCTTATTCATTCCATAACTGGAAGCCTGGATCTCCCACTTCCCTTTACGCATTTTGCCCATCCCTGAAACCCCATCCCTTCTGGCAACCTACTAGCAATCAGTTGGTTCTCTGTATTCATGGGTCTGTTTCTGCTTCTTTGGACTTGTTTGCCTTAGTTTTTACATTCCACAAACAAGTGAAATCATATGGTATTTGTCTTTTTCTGTCTGACTTATTTCATTTTGCAGAGTACCCTCTAGGTCCATCCGTGTTGTTGGAAATGACAAGATCTCATTCTTTTTTATGGATGAATAATAGCCCATTATATATATACACATACACATACATATATATGTGTATACACGTGTATACATGTATACATATATGTATATATACATACATATATATACCACATATATATACCAGATATAGATATAGATATAGATATATAGATATAGATATAGATATAGATAGATACCACATCTGCTTTATCCATTTATCAATGGACATTTAGGTTGCTTCTATATCTTGGCTATTATGAGTAATGCTGTAATAAAGAACTGTTTTTACATTCTACTTATTACCAACCATAAAATTAGTTTTTCAAGAGACATTTTGGGAAATGTTGCATGAGTATCAGTTTATTGCTTTCAAATGAGTTATGTTGAACTTTAAAGCACTGAAAGACTATTTTGTGATGTATTTGCATCTAAATTATTTACAACTAAATTATACCTTCTTAGGCTAATACCAAAATTATCCTTAGCATCTTTATCTCTTGGTGGAAATGATTGAATAAAATTCTGTGCCAAAAGAAATCGGCGGAGTTTTAAACATTCTCTTCATGAACTACACAAAGTAAATACTCAATAGTGACTATATACTGACACTCACAAGACACTTCTGAAATGCTTATATGATTTTGAATTGTGATAATGTCATATAAACAGGCAATTCCTAACATTTTTTCCAAGAGAGACTTAAATATAACTGCAATATTGTGTTATCCATCTGTTGATATGATTTCTCAACCTATTATAAATTTACAATATACCATTTTGGCTGCTGAAAGGTTTTGTAAACTGTACCCTTCTTTCAGTGAACACTGAGCCACGGCTTTATAAACAAATGCTCTATCAGAAACATACGATAAATAACACATGTGTACATTTGTTTGTTTTATATTTGATACTGATAATAAAATCCTACAATTATGACTAAAGAGAATAACACATGACTTGGAATCTTCATTCTTTTGAGTGGTGTTATAACAATGTGGTGTCATAGCAATTAAAGACCGTTACTTCTGAGAAGACCTTGAACTTCATATTGGGCAAAATGTTTCCAGGGCCACTAAATGGAAGTCAGAGGACAGAGACAAATCTGCATCCTTGAAGGAGTCAGTCACCTAGTCAGGATAGGATGCAACTACGTTACACAGGTACACGATATTCTTCAACAATGACGACACATCCATGCCTTATGTATTTTAATTCATTTCCCTTTTCAGCCTCTTTAGGTCTCACTGACACCTCAAATAATGGATGTTGATTCTCAAAGCATTTTATCCAGGTGAAAAAGCATGGTAGGTTGAATAATGGCCATCTAAAGATATCAAGTCCTAGTCCCTTGAACTTGTAAATGATACCTTAATAGTACTATTGGAGGGTTTCAAAAGGGAAAGGGATGTCAAATGGGAAGAGAGTGTAATCTTAAGCAATTGTAGTTACAATAGCTTAATTTTACAAATGTTACAAAACATAGAATTAATTGAATACATTGCTAAGGCCTTCCAGGGACCTTAGAAAGGGCTAGTGGACATGAAGAATGCTATATCTTAAGCTTCATTAACCTCCAGGTGAATCTGCCTCTGCACTCACACAATCTCATTTCTTCTAATGCACAGAGGAAATACTGCACTAACTAAGCTTATAAGATGTGATCCCAGACAGACTCCTTTATATAGAATCCTACTCTATAACTGATGGTGACATAAAGATTGCCGATTCTTACTGCAAGCCATTATTTCCTCCAGTTAACGGTAGATTCTAAAGGAGGATGAGTTTTAATTGATATTTTCATCTGCTTTAAGCTTGGAAAAAGCAGATAAAGGTAGTGCATCTGCCGCTCTCTGAATTGTTTATCTGGATCTAAAACCACCATCACGTGAAGCCTTAATAGTACTGTTGGGAGCATTTCAAAACAAGGGCACTTGCAACAAAATACCCCTTTGCACATTAACAAAAAATCTGTCATCACGTTGTTTTCATCCAAAGGTTTCAAAACACTTAAAGCATAGATTATCAAATGACGTCCAGGCTGATGAAATATGCCATTTAAAAGGACATTTCTGAGAACACCCTACTGGTTAAAAACTGAAGGAAGTAAAGCTTTATGCAAGTCTAAGACACCACTGCAAGTTGTAAGCAATCTGTTTTTGTTTTGCTTGTCATGTTGCCCTGCTTTTTTTTGTTTTTGGTGTCTGAAAGCATGAATGAAGTAACAGTATGAAAACGGAATTATTTTATCCTTGAGTCTGACAAAATGGCAAAGCCATAATATCGCTCAAACACTTAATTGGTCATGCAAAACGCATAACTTGAATTACTTTTGAAAATACTGAGAAGAAACAAGAAAATTTAAATTCGTACATAATACATGGTCAATAAATATTTGTTGATTTATATTCTAAGAGTAAAACTGCTTTTGAAGAACACACTTTTGTTTTATTTCTTTTTTTAGTGTTTCTTGATATGAGGTTACATATAGAAACAGATGTGAAGGAAACATTCTCTTTTTTGGCTATTTTGAAATTAACAGTACCTCAAAAATACCTTGATTTAACAATATCTAGTGGTATGTAAATTTATTCCTTCTATTCTGATTATAAGTTTTAAGTCTATTATGACTAAATTTTCTTAAAGACGGAACTTTTTCATGGCTGGACTGTTACGATTACAAATTTATAATTAACTTTAATTCACCAATTTGTTGCCATGCATTTTTCAAAGAAGTATCGAATACATACATAATAGCCCATATTAACTATGAAATAAGTAAAAAAAAGTATGAAGAATACAAAAAAAATTTGCTTAAGAACTCTGAATGGAGAAAGTAAATAAAGTGCTAGTACTAAATAGAACTTAGTAGGTAAAAGAGGTAAGATAAGAGCCCAAAAGAGTTCAATGTCTGTGTGGTGGTTGCTATTTTCCTTTGGTTGCTGGGTCTTTTCCGAGCCTCTGCTTTTCAAGCCCATGATACCTATCCACTTGTATATACTAAACTTACACCCTGTAACTTATTTTAGTGAAATAATTCCTTTACTAAAAATCATTGTGAAAACCATGAAAAATCTGAGATTTCCTGGAAATGGGAGGTCTTAGGTTAATTGTTTGATGCTCAGTGTTAATTCCATACACATGCTTAGCTAAGTCATTCAATTACTTAGTCTCTAGCTTTCCTATCTGTGATATTAACAATCAGTTCCAGATGAAGATGATGCTGATAAGCTCTAGTGTAAAATCCAAATCTGTACAACATATGACACTACTTTCCCCTCCTCCCTCACTCACCTGGACTTTTTTTTTTGCCACTTCTCTTATTATCTCAGACATAAAATAGGCTCTGCGACAGGAAAATTCACCAACCCTTGAGTTCACCCTGAAATTTCTTAACTCTGATACTCTACCTACCCTTGTTCATGCTCTTCTGGACCAGAGATTTTCAACCCTGGGTGCACAAAGAATCACCCGAGGAGCCTAAACTGCACACCAAACCATTTAAGGTAGAGTCTCTAAACATCAGTATTTATTTAAAAAGCTTTCCAAGTTGCTTCAAAATGCTAATATGATATGGAGGAGAGGGTGGGATGGTGTGAAGGCACAGATGAAAGAAGTTTAACCTTAATAATTATTGAAATTGGGTGGTGAGTACACAAGAGTTCATTATACTATTCAGTCTACTTTGCAAATGTTTGACATTTTTCATAATAAAATGTTTTTTTTTACAAAAGTGTACACGGTGATTTTAATGTGCAATCAGTCCACATCCTAAGGATCCCAATCTATAATAGGAACTATGCAATTGGACTCTTCAGTCTCTTTTCTTTTTAATCTTTCCATTGATTAATGTTTTATAAATGTTTATTCTGGGCCAGAACAGTCCTAGCCCATGTCAGTTTCTGAGGGCCCCTTAAGGCACTTACAGTTTAGTTAGATGAGGTATACCCTTAAACAAGTAAGTTATAGGTCCTAGGGTAGATGTAGGGGACGAGTAGGGCATAAAGGAAGTGTGTGTGTGTGTGTGTGTGTGTGTGTGTGTGTGTGTGTTAGGGGAGGTACATTGTACTTCAGGGAAGTATCAAGAAATGCTTCATGGAAAAGTGACTGTGAAGATGAGTTTGGCGAAATCCTACCTACCTTTTTAAGATCCAGCTGAAATTTTACTTCCTACATCCTTCATTTCTGTTACCAAACAAAAATAATCACCTTCCACTCTGTATTATAACCCTTTTTTCTACATGTTATTTCAATTACATTAGGCCTCTTATTATTATAAGTTCTTTAAGATGAAGAATTGTTTTATTACCTTTTCATCCTTCAAAACCTTCTAGAAAAGTGACTTTGAACATTATAAGGACTCCACAAAAGTATGCTGAATTAAATAAAATAGATTATCCTTATGCTTTGTTGCTATATTAAAGAAGGTTGTCATATCACTAGACATTTGAGTTTACACCTGTGCTGTAATTGGCAATCAATACTAATTTAGGAAAGAGTACGGGTCTAAAAGAAAAATATGTCAAGCTGGAAAGAGAACCTTTTTTTCTTTTTTGGATCAAAAATGGACACTGCTCTTTTCAAAGAGCTATAAATAAACACCCTAATTTTTCTGCTCACTGAAAGAGGCACACTATCTAGCCAAGTGCGGCCTTGAATGTTAATTTTGTTCTATTGAAAGCACCTGGGATTCAAAGGCTTTTCCTTCTCTGGCTTGCACAAGAGCTGTTTTATCTGCTGCATAGAATTTGGAATGACCCAATTCTGTCACTTTTGTGGGAACAAATAATTAAAAGAAAGTTGGTTGACAGAGATAAAAAGCACAGAAAAGGAAAACAGCAAAGCACAGGAAAGTATCAGTGAGGCGCTTTCTTGGCACTTTGTTAGTTTCGAAAGAGGTACTATTTCTTGCTTTGAACTTGATAAATTCAAGGCCATTCCTAATGCTTGGTTTAAAAGTTCTGGCATAGCTAATAAAATGCTTGAAGGCTCCCACTGGAGAGTGTACTAGTAAACCCACTAATCAAGAATGGCAGAAACACAAGGAATGACTGGGCTTCACCTGCCTGTCAGGAGACTGACTGGATCCTTAAGTCTGCTATTTTTTTTTGACACTTAAACCTAATCACTTTGCAGGCAATGCACTGGAGCAAGACATTTGGAAATGAATTCCACCTTGAGAAATAAACAGAAATTCCCAAATAAGTGTTTGTGCTGTTAAGAATAGGATTTTTACTTTTTTTCCCCCCTCAACTCCAATGAGAACAGAACCATGAGATGACGAATCAGGATTCAATGTAAGTACAACTCACTGCAGAAAATGTGTTTTTAAACACTAGAAAACTTGTATTTTGAGAAAAATCATGAGAAATCACAAATAACAGCAGGCATATTTTTTTATTCCGTTAGCTTTTTGCTCACGAACACTCCTGTCAAGAACAACTAGAAATGCTGGATAAAATATTATAAAATATCTACTTGAAAGGGTCAGAGACCTACCAAGGTGGCTGTGGCTTAGGAGGCCAAACTCTCAGAGAGAAGAAAGGCACAATAATATGAGGCCAACTTTCGCCCAGCTTTACATTCTACAGCATTTACCAATTTATGAGCATCACTGAGAACCTGAAAATTGAGAACTTCTAACAGTCTTATGACACTGGAAGTAAAAAATATGGATTCCAAATCTACCAATGAGGACAGCTCCTAGCTTTCAGCTGGGACCCAGAAAATGCTATATGTTGGGAACAGGAGAGGCTGGTGATGGAGAAGCCCCAATTAAAATGAGCTGTCCTTACTCTAATCGTTTGACAGAAGGAAAATCGCCATTACAAACCTTAAATTTTATTTAGATTTTTTCATATCCAATATCTGACATTCAGTTAAAGAAAATTATCAGGAATAATAGGAAATAACATGAAATGACTAAGTGCCAAGAGAAAAAACAGAAAATACAAACTGACCCATAGAAGATCTATATTTTTGGAGTCTTCAGATGCAGAATTTTAAATATCTGTGATTAATAAGTTCAAGGAATGACATGATGTAATGGAGAATTTCAGGAGAGGACCAGGAGGCTATGTTAAAAAAATCAAAGGCAGGGATGCCTGGGTGGCTCAGTCAGTTAAGAGTCTAATTCTTGGTTCTGGCTCAGGTCATAATCTCACAGTTTTATGAGTTCAAGCCCCACATTGGGCTCTGCACTGACAGTGTAGAGTCTGTGTGGGATTCTCTCTCTCTCCCTCTCTCTCTGCACCTCCCTTGCTCACGCTGTCTCTGTCACTCTCAAAATAAATAAATAAAAACATCAAAAGTAAACTGTGAAATTGAAAATTTTAATAACTGAAATAAAGAGCTCAGTATGGAGATTTGATAGTGTTTTAGACAAGTTGAAGGGGATAGTGCCTACCTCTGGAGAATTGAAAGGAGCAGAGATGTGGAGTACAGGGGGTCTTCTGGGATTTAAGTTATATTCTCTTCTTTTATCCAGTTAAATGAATGTGCTCATTTCATAATCTTTCAAGTGGCATATGTGTGATTTATATTCTGTTATGTATGTGCATTAACTGATGAGACTCATTCATTAAGACATATGAAATACCCTCACAGAGAAACTGAAATTTTTGGAGAGATGGAGTATTTCATAAAGCTGAACTCCTTCATGCAGGGTAAAAGCCAAGAAAAAATAGATACTAATATTTTCAATGTTAGAGTCTTAAATAACTTCCTCTGATCTGACTTGTTGAATTAACTGACATATACCACTCCCTCCATTTGCTCTCCTGATGGATGCCCACAGAATGTTGAACACTCTGCTAGTAAGCTTAACTAACACGTCTTTCCTTCATTAGAGTGTGTGATTACAAGTCAGTTGTGTTTGCTATGAAACCTGAAACTAAACCTATTGTACTTGTTCCTTTAATAATTCAAGATTTGGTTAAGTATTATGTAAACTAATGACATTGGAGTGCAAAAAAAGAAAGGTTTCTGTGAAAAGTTTGAACACTTCCTCAATAAAGGTGAGTCATTAGGGAAGAAAAATAAACAGACTGAACAATGAATAAGGAAGGTCATTGAGAAATAACCTTTTAGTGTGTACCCAACATTATGTATTGTCCATTGAGAAGATGTGTGTACCCACATGAACATACAATTAAGTGCATAATAGACATAACCTAATAATTATTACTTCATAGGGTGGTTCTGAGAATCAAATTAGATGATATATCTAAATGACTTAGAAAACATAGACTAAATAATAGCTATTGTTATTAGTCATTAATACAGAATTTGAATTCAAGTCCTTGAACAGAAACAGCTGCATTTTATGAAGATTCTTTTTGTTTTTTAGTTCTACTGTGTTACAAAATAGTTTGCTGATTTAGATGATCACATGCTCTCCTCCAAATGACCGTACTCTGGCAATACTGAAATAAAGTGGGTCCCTACTAATAATGAGAAGTGTATGCAAATCATATAGATTAATAATATATTAGCTCTTTTTTTCCTGTTGGAAATGGACAATCAGAAAAATTTAAAAATTTTTTTTATAGTTGACCAGTAATATAACCACAAACTGAACCAGTAAAATCCATGGGTTTAGTTAAAAGTAACTTTATTATTAAATTCCATGGATTTGCATCTTCCCCTGTCTGACAGAAATTTAGGGTAAGTCTTACTTACCTTAAAGAAAGTCACGGGCTTCTCTAATCATATTCGGGTAACAACGACAATCCCAATTCCATGATAGAAATATGTGGTGCTTGAACTCCACCAGCAGCTTCTCTCTTTTCCCACATCAGGGTTCCTGCAGGCTGGCTGCGAACAGTAGGAAGGTGGCTGTTCCACTCTCCCCTGGCTGGCCTTCTACTCATCCCCATCTTGCTGCCTCCATTTCTGACCCCTCCCAGATCAGAGTTGTGTAGCAAAAAAGGGAGAAAGGGGGAGGAAAAGCCTTACTTAACATGAACTTTCCCTGAGCTTGGGAGGTATTTGAAGCTGTATCTCTCCCAGGACCATCTTCCCCCATCACTGGGGACATCTCTACCACAGTGTCTGTTGTGGGACATTTTATCTCTGCCAGCTGCTCACCTGTGGTTTCTTCTTTAGCCTCGGGGAGTATGGTGGTCTGTGTCCCTGCTAGGGTCACTTTGGACAGGCTCCCTCTCATGGCCCACATGCAAGGACGCACTCGTGTAACCATTTCCCCGAAAATATTTGAGAACGCAGCTAACTTCCAGTGCACTGACCTCTTGGCTCCAGTATCAGAGCAGCTGGCCAGCCCACTTCTTCCCTTTGCATTCACTGATACACCAGATCTTGAGCGACACTCAGTGTGCAGGGGACATTTGTCAAACTCCCCAGTTTTCCTTGTTTAAGGGTGGGTCATACAGCACATTAACCACAAAATCCTCAAATTTTCTGTTTCCAACCCTTCCTGGCCTCTCCAGCCTCTAGGCTGAAGGTGGGAGATCAGTTTGGGTTCAAAACACTGTATTTTCACAAATCCTTTACTCAAACCTTGCACAGCGGTTTCCTGCCTTACTTGGTGCTGTGACATCTGTTGGCTTGGATCTTCAATCTAGATGAGGTATAAATCATCCCCTTGAGTAGTTTTTTGTTTTTGTTTTTGTTTTTTTTTTTTTGTTTTGCACAACTGGAGTCACAACAAAAACCTGGCTAATTCATTGATTTGTGTTTGCATCTGTAGGTGCTTCCTAAATATTGATGGAATGCTGAATAAATGTGCTCATATGCATTTCCTATTTGTAGACACAATTTGATGAAGTGGTTATTATGGAAGATGGGAATTTTTCCATAGATCTTTTGGATTGGGTCAGGTTGTCCTGTCAGAAGGGGTCTGGGTTACCTTCCTTGAGATCAGTACCAGGGACTAAAGGCTGTTATAGCATTTTCTAAGCCTAGTCTCTAGAACAAATGGTGCTCAAATTGTGGGAAAAAAAAATCAGACCTTCCTGTTCCAGAACTAACTCTCTTTATCTTACTTTCCCCTAAATTCTGTAATTCATTCAGCAGAGCATTTTAGGCTCTGAGAAAATGGATTCAAAGCCTGACTCACCATTTTTTTTTTTTTTTTTTTTTTTTTTGTTCTGGCTCCCAGCTGCTAAATAACCCTCCAATCAGTTGGTAAAAGGGAAGTTTCACTTAATAATCAGGCTTCTTCAGACCCCTACTGGAAAGAAATCAGGCCATTGGAAGGGTTCTGAGGCATGGGATCTAGGGACACCACGTCTGGTCTGCGTGCAGCAGGTTTTGGAACTGGGAGTGGTAACTGACTGGCAGCTCCACAGTTGGGATGAGGTGAGCTGCTGGGTAAAGAGGAAGAATTACCTGCAAATGACTTTCCTGCTGGAGACGGAGGCTGGTCCCTACCCCACCACACTGAGAATGGATTCCAAGCCCCTACTGTGCCTAAAAGTCCATATCCCTGTCACCTCCGACCCCTCTTTCCAGTTAGGGCCTCTCTGACCTACCTGGTGTGACACAAACAAGACAATTCATATCTGCCTCGGCTGGACCACTCGATGGCCTCTCTACCTGGAAACCATTTTCCCAAGATGTGTGTCTGGCTCACTCTCTCACTTTTATCAGGTCTCTGCTCTAATACTGAGTCCTCGAAGAGACCTTCCCTGACCATCCGACTTAAAGTAGCTCCCGGCATCCTCATCCCATCCACTTCAATGAATCGATTCTACTTCTGCATTACGGTGCACAGATTCCTGCCTGAGATATTAACTTTTATCTGTCTATTTTCTCACTTTCTCGGGGCCCCGACTTGATCGGGGCTGGGACTTTATGGCTTTGCCCCAGCACCTTGAACACTTAGTAGGTTCTCCATAAATATTCTTAAATTAATGAGTATTATTCTGCTTGCTTTTCATTTTTGTTTGTACCCGGTGATGTATCTCATAGGCACAGAAGTCTAATAGTGTGAATTACAAGCTACATTGTGAGGAAGTCTTCAAACCAACCCGGGACCATCGGAAATGATGCTCCTAATGTCGATTGTAGTGGCTTTATTCAAAACTACACAAACAATTAAGTATTAGCTTCCGACGGCTGCCAAATTACCACAAACCCGGTGGCTTAAAACAACAAAAATTTATTTCCTCACAGTTTTGGAGACTAGAATTCCCAAATCAAGGTGTTGACAGGGCCACATTCCTCAGGGGCTCTAGGAGGATGCCTTCTTTGTTTCTTCCGGCTTCTCGTGTCTGTTGGCATTCCTTGACTCCAATGTCTGTCTCTGTCTTCACATCATCTTCTCCTCCGTGTCTGTGTCTTACTGCTATAAGGACATTTGTTTTGGGATTTAGGGCCCACCTGGATAAACCAGGGTAATCACCTCGTCTCAAAACCCTAAATTTAATGAAAACTGTAAAGAATTATTCAATTAAGGTAATATTCTGGGAATTAAGATATGGACATACCTTTTTAGGGGTTCACTATAGATAATAAAACTAAAATTTGTGTTCAGTGTTTCTGATTCATAGTTAAGCTTACTAAGTCCATGATTTCCAGTTAGATATCAATATTTCAAAAACCTGCTTTTTAAAGGAAATATTAATCTAAACCACAGGGTACAAATACAATTTGATGTTTGAGCAACTTGGGTAAACTTAAGCTGACTTTTCTTTTTTTTTTTTTTTAAGTTTATTTATTTATTCATTTTGAGAGAGAGAGAGAGAGCATAAGCAGGGGAGGGAGAGAGAGAGAGAGAGTGAGAGAATCCCAAGCAGGCTCCACACTGCCAGTACAGAGCCTGACATGGGGCCCGAACCCACTAACTGTGAGATCATGACCCACGCCAAAATCAAGAGTCAGATGTGCAACTGACTGAGCCAGGTACCCTGACTTAAGCTGACTTTTCACTACACATACTAAACATTCATCCCAATTGAGCCCTTCGTAAATGTGTGAGCAGGCAGTCTGCCTCTGCCACTGCCTTTTCTTGTTATCCTATTTCCTTTTTAGCAGCACACCTTCCCTATTCTACACTGTATGAATCTACCAGCAGCTTTTCAGAACTGTATTGCATGTTTTTAGTCTTGCCATCCATATTCATTGAGACATTTTCTGTTTTTATTTTCTTCCCTTAGTAGTGTTTATTGGTGTAGTGTGGCTATACTTTGATTTCTTTTTCTTTTTCCTTTTCTTTTTTTTCTTTCCTTTTTTTTCTTCCTTCCCTCCCTCCTTCCCTCCCTCTCTCCCTCCTTCCTCCCTTCCTTCCTCTCTCTCACTCTTTCTCTCTCTCTCTCTCTTTTTTTTTTTTTTGCAATTCAGATTTTTATTTGGTGGACATTGACATCCCTGTTACGGGTTGAATTGCGTCCCGTCAAAAAAGTGTATGAATATCACAACCCTCTGTATTAGAACATGATCTTATTTGGGAATGGGGTCTTTAGAGAGGTAATCAAGTTAAAATGAGGTTATTATATAAAATATGTTATAAAATGAGGTCTATTAGGATGAGCCCTAATCCAATAGGATTCATGTTTGTATAAAAAGAAGAAATTTGGACACAGAGACAGGCATGTGCAGAGGGAAGAAAGCCATGCGAGGATAGAGAATTGGAATAATGCCTCTATAAGCCGAGGAGTGTCTGGCTGCCATGGCTACCATAAGCAAGGATTGCTTAGCTACCATAAGCTAGGAAGAGGCAAGGAAGGGAGACAGCCCTGCCGACACCGTGATTTCACAGTGGACAATAAACTTCTGTTCTTTTAAGCTACCCAGTCGGTGACCCTTTTTTATGGCAGCCCCTAGGAAGTGAATACACGCCCTAAGCTATACTGTCTCCTTTCCTTTGGGACCCAGAAACTGTCTCATCCTGCCATTGCCCTCCTAGTCGCTATCTGTGTTTTCTTCTTAGTACCTTGGTAAGATTTAAAATAATGCGACAAAAGCCTGATCATTTGTTTGAAGCTCCAAAAAACCTTTTAGGAGAATTGTCTCCAAATTCGAGGCAAGGGAAGGCATGAGTAATAGTTTAAGATAAGGGCTTATTTACATCATCTCAAATTGGCTAGTGAATATGTTAGTTCCTATAAAGAAGCTACATAATTATTTATTTAAACATGATTTAAGAAGACAGGAATCCTTCTGTGAGAATAATTGCACATGGGGCTAAGACTGGAGTAATTGTAAATTACATAAATTTATGAATACATAAATTCACATGAATTTATGAATTTATTAATTATGAAAATGTGAATTTTCTGCTTTTCGCCATCATCCTCCTTCTTACTGGTACGCGCCCTCTCCCCCCAACAGGGCACCATCCTTGCTTCAGGTGAGGAATGCTCCATCTTAGAGCAGAAGGAGCCCTTGGTAACCCCCAGGACGTTGCAGGAAGCTGGACCCCATCCTGGGGGGTTGAAGACTGCCCATGTCTCTGGCTGTGGAAGGTGCTTCTCAGGAGGTGGTACTATTATTATGGGTTCTCCTCACCATTTTAATATTGTTTAGGTGGGAAAAGATGTCTTCACAAAATGTAGTTGGTAGTTTTATGCTATTTTTAACCCCGAGAAGGAAATTTTCCCTCTAATATAGCCATTATTATTTGGTCATCTAATATATGCATTTAAAAATTTCCAGTCTATATGGAGGTAAGGTAATAATTCAAATTCCTTAAAGGGATTATCTTTCTAGAAAATATAGGCATTTTATCAAGGGCCTTGATCCAAAGACATCAATACTGTATCTCTTACATGCTGTGGGGTTGGTAAGAGTGGGTTTTTTGGGCAAGGTTCTTGCCTAACGTGTCTCAACGCACACAGCAGAATGGCTGCCCACCCTGTCTTTGTATAAAGTTTGTCCTGAACGACTAGCAAAATGGAAGTGCAGGTCTGTGTGCCAACTCTGATGGTCAAACAGTGTGACCCACAGCTCATGTGAGGAAAAAGGGTCATACCAAGTTTCCTAGGGGAACGCATGTCAGAGTTTCTTTATTCAGGACACTGGATGATGGCCGCTTGCCCCTGAGACCAACACTCCACCACACTCCCCACAGATGACATTTCTATGACCTTCCTTAAGTAGCAACCAAGCAGTGTTGGGTCAGTATCATCATCTGATAACTAGTGCTGCAAACCACCTAACCTGAAAAGTTGTTCACTACTTTCTTGAGCAAATTAGACATAACAAAAACCAGTCTTAATAATCTGCTTTTCCTCAAGGGCCAGCATTCACAATAAAGAACAATAAAAGCTTTGTTCCAATTTCTCCCTCTTTTATTTAATTACCATATTGCAATACTATTTTCCATTGTAAATTTAAATATTTTAGATTAAATTATTTCAATTAAGTATAGAGAAAGGTATTCATAGCTCCAAAGTATTGAATTAGTATTAGAATTGGACTTTTGGTTTATAATCTCCTAATAATATAAAAGAAAGAAATACATACATATATCTATATATCACATAAATCCTTTACTTCAACATAAAGATGCAAAATGTGTCATTTTCTTTCATTCCTTAAATATAGTATTTTCCAAATCTTTTTGCTGTAATGATGGGAAATTCAACCTCACTCATTATTAGATTCCTTTTCCCCTAGTCCCACTAGAGTTACTCAAAGATCTAAAGATTCTTATTCAGGCCAGGTTTTACATGAAGAGCCCTCTGGTCTTTGATCTTCATGGTCACTGCTGGATGTAGTGGTACCACCTAGAAGGCAAATAGATGGTTCTGCTGTTCTTCTTCTTCTTTTTTTTTTTTTTTAACATTTTTATTTACTATTTTTGAGAGACAGAAAGAGACAGAGCATGAACAGAGGAGGGGTAGAAAGAGAGGGAGACAGAATCTGAAGCAGGCTCCAGGCTCTGAGCTGTCAGCACAGAGCCTGATGCGGGGCTCGAACTCACCTGAGATCATGACCTGAGCTGAAGTCGGATGCTCAACCGACTGAACCACCCAGGTGCCATGATGGTTCTGCTATTCTTAACAAAGGGGCAAAGAGGTCTTTGCCAAGTATTGAGGTTCCCTTCCCAGGATCTAGCCACTCTAGGTGCACTAGACAGGTATTCCTTTCCTGGGAGTCCTGCCATGTCTCTAGAATGCTGAGGTAGCTGTTCTCATTCTGTCTTTCCACTGCCCAATGCCACTGCTCAGGTGGGGCCCATCCCTGTTCCTCCTTCAGGCCCACCTGCTTTACAGGTTAGAGAAAGCATGTTGAGTGGAGGCCACTCTGCATCTCTACTCCCAACCTCATAGACCTCCATTCCTCACCCACCACCTCCATCAGACATATTTTCAAAATCTTTTAATTCTACAGTAGGAGTTAAGAGTGCCACAGATCTCGTAGACTTAAATCCTTATTTGTTATCAAGGTTGGGGTTGTTGAGAAAGGGCTAATCCTCCTCATTCCTTCTGATTGTTTCATAGGCAAACAGATAAAATAGAAAGCAAGCAAAGTAGCAAACAGACAATAAAGCATCACAAAATTAATATCTCAATAAACCGCCCTTCAACATATGTGTCATTGTGATTGATCACTGATTTTCTTAATCTTATAAGGTGCTTTTCACACTCTGAGCAGTTAAATGTCACACTTATAAAATTGTGTCATTGAGTCTTTGAAAAAGGCTAATAGAAGAGACTGTTTGGATAGCATTTTGTGTGACTCAAAAGATAAATATCATTCTGATTTTTTAAACGGGGCTATTACAGGAAGGTTTTCACCTTAGTGTGATATGCCTACTTAACTCCAAAACATTTAAAAATCATTTTTGGGGTGAGAGTCTAGGTCTGTGGGCATAATTGTGGTTGCTCTCAGAGCTGCTTCCTATGGAAGGGGACACATCCAGTTCATGCTTTGTTCTCGAATCATTAGCATGGTTCCAAAGATTTAAGCATCTATAAACATCTATTATTTCTCTTCCTCCAACGAGGATAAAGATATGAATGTTGGATAATACCTTTAAGAGTTGAGTAGCTATTTTTTTTATGTCTTTTTTCTTTGAATACCAACTTCCTTTAGTTTTCTTGGAAAAAATTTAAAACACTGCAGAGCTGGTGATGATAAATACAGCCCTTGGCCAGCTTTGCCTGTGTTGGAGGTGCTGATGGAGTTTCCTTTTTTTAGTTATTTCAGGGAATTGAACTCATTTAAATTTCACCATTTATAAAAAAAAAACACCCCCTAAACAGTGCTGTTCCATATTATCTGAATAATTCACGAATGGGCAGATGGAGTGCACATATAGCTACAAACTAAGTGTCCCTTCATATAAGCGTCCTTCTGTGAAATATTCCCTATTCAGCTCCATCATGGTTAAAGCTGTACATGGGAGGAATCAACACAATCAACTTCTCCGCTAAAATACCACATTTACACAGATTTATTAAAATCGTTCTCAGCAAAGCAATGTGTCTCTGAAATCTTACAGAACAAGGACAGAGTAATTAGAATCCAGGCATTGTATTACAAAATGAGTATCCTGTCAAAGAATTATGCTCCTGGTTCTGAGTTTCTTTATTTCTTAGAAAAGTTTTAAGATAACAATTACTGTTTTACCCAGTCAAAAGCATGAACAGAAAAGTAGAAATCAAGCTAACCATCATGTTTTCCTGAGACTCAGTCCAGGTCTCTTGCAGAACAGCAGTGGGGGGTGAAGGAGTTGGGGTGGGGGTGCTGCGTGACTCAAGCATAGGGCTCAGGTACCAGAGCCTGCATCTAATTTTTAGTGACCTTGTGAAAATTACTTCAAGTGTCTGTGCCTCTGCTTGTTTTTAAGGTGAAGGGAAGAAGATCAGCCTCCTACCAAAAGAGTATGGGGGTGAATAGCAAATGAGTACAATTGAAAATGTATTGTAAATAACTGTGTGAAGAGCCATGTGAAGTACCCACTGATAATCCTAGTTAGTGTAGGATGACTGGAAGGTGAGTTGATGACAGTCCACTGTATTTCTCAATCTACAGTTCAGCCAGGCTGTGGCTTGGAAGTGTTTTGAAGGCTTTGTCATGGGCTAAGATCGTGAATAACTCATCTTAGTCCCAAAGCAATGAGCCATTAACACTTGCATATTCAGGCATTTCAATAAGGATTTGGAAGAAATACTACTTCTAGTTTAGCCTAAGATCCTAGAGGCCTCATGCCACCACCCAGACCCAGTGTAGAGGAACCACATTCTTGAGTAGAGTCATTTCCCATGGGGAGATATTCACCACCTCCTAGTGAGTAGTCAGGCAGCAATTCTTCCTGATCTGGAGTTAAACTCTGATTCCTTATAGCATCTATTTGTTGGCGCTAGTCCTATTATCTGAAGTGACAAAATCAGTCTATTCCTTCTTTCATGTGACAGACTTCCAAAGTATTGAAGTCCGAACTCCCATTTTTCTTGTGTTTCTGTCTTTCGCTAAAGTATTTCTTTACATGACGTGGTATATGGAGATTCTCATTGTCAGAGTCATCTTCTTGCAGTCAAGTCTAACTTGTTATTACTTCTCTTAAAATGTAGACTCCAAAATGGATCACTACCTAAAAAATTTTTTAACGTTTATCCAGTTTGGAGAGACAGAGAGAGACAGAGTGTGAGTGGGGAAGGGGCAGAGAGAGAGGGAGACACACAGTCTGAAGCAGGCTCCAGGCTCTAAGCTGTCAGCTCAGAGTCTGATGCGGGGCTGGAACCCAGGAACCTTGAGATCATGACCTGAACTGAAGTTGGCCGCTCAATTGACTGAACCACCCAGGTGCCCCAAAATGGATCACTACCTTAAGGGGTGGGCCCAATAGTTCAAAGCACAGTGAGGGCTTTTTTTATTTAAATTTTAATAAAACAGAAATTTATTAGGTGTTTACTATGTGTTTGGCACTATGGATATAATGATGAACAAAACAGACGTAATTCTTATCCTTATGAAGGTTATGTTTGGGAATGGTAGAGGTGCATGGAGAAGACTCCCCTCAAAAGAAAGTTACAAAAAGCCAAAAAACTAATTCGAAGTCTTGAGATGTATTGTGGTGGATATGACTGATTGGCACTCAGTATCCATTTTCACCTTCTAGTTTCTCTTTTTTTTTCTGCATAGTCTGGAAGGTAACACTACTCTTCCCAGACTACCTTGTAGGTAGGATTCTGGATGGAGTTAGGTTCTACCAATAAACACAACTCAGATAGGTTTTTATTCGTGGGTTTCATTAAAGCAATGACAAACCATTGAAGGATTTTAAGCAGTGTTCTAACATTTATATCTTTAACAGGTTTAGATATCTGCTAAGGCCAATCTCCCTTCATTTCTTTTTCTTTTTTGAAAAAGCTTCTTAAGCTCATTTTTGGTCAATTATTACTCTAGATGAATTTTAGAATAATTTTATCCACCCTACTGTGGATGATTGTATTGGGTTAAGCTTAAAAATTAATTTCAGAAGAAATGACTTACTTTTTCTATCCTTGGCATATTCTTTCTCTCCACTTAAACAAATTACATAGCTCTCAATAAAATGAATAGTAAACTATGCATATGAAGTATTCCTACAATTGGGAGTTACTGGGATACTGTGAGAATTTATTATAGTGGAACTTAGGCCATACTTATGATTATGGCAAGTCTTTCCAAAAGTGACATCTCAGTTGAGTTTTAGAGAATGAATAGGAATTCACTGGGCAGAGAGAGAGGTGAAGGAAGAGACTTCCAGACAACTTGATCAAATTATAGAAAGGTCCAGAGGCAAAAGATAGTATAAGAAGGTGCTTCAAGGCACTAAAAATGTTTAAAATGGTTAGCACATAAAATCCAAAAGGAGAAGGGGACAAAAATGGAATGATACAGGTAAGCAATGGTCAAAGTATGAATAGCTTTGTAAGCTACCTGTGGGAGTTTAGAAGTACATTTGGAGTTTAGATGGCAGAACCAACCTGATGTGATAATGGAAGGGTAAGGATGGTGATGAAAAGGGAGGTGTTAAGGAGGACACCCAGGTTTCTGGCTTTGGAAATGGGAGAATGGCAGTGCCTTTCACAGAAACAAGGAGAACAAGAGATGAATCATATATGAGGGAGAAAAGATCATTACAAACTTTTGTACCTGTTGAATTTGAATTCCCAAGTGGAGCTTTCTAGCAGATATTTGAATCACAACTGAAGACCAAAACCACAGAAGAGTCATGTAGATGGAGAGAATGATTTTTGAATCATGATCATTGAAGGCATGGAAGTGCACCATATCAGCCAAGAATAGTGTGAGAATCGAGAAGAACAAGAAAAACCACCATGTAACTTAGACCCTTTGCTATGAAGTCTAAGGATGACCTCAGTGAAATGAGAATTCTCATTACACTGGTGATTCATACAGGACTCATATAAACCTTCTGGTCTGTTTCACACAAACTCTAGAGAGGCTACCTGGCTGCAAGTGGCCGATACCCAACTCCAACTAATTTAAGAAGAAAAAAAAAAAAAAAAAAAGGAACACGGGATCAAAGTAGGAGATCCAAAGTAGAGTTCAGACATAAGTACATCCTGGAGGCTCAAAAGCTTATTCCTGATTTGCAAATTTCCACAGGGAATCTCCTTCTACATGGTAGATGAGATGAACCCCAGCCACCCAGCTCACAACCTCAAAGCTTAGTAATATCAGTGGAAAGAAAATTGCTGTCTTCAAGTGTACATATATTAATCTTAGAAAAGACACCAACTGGCCCTGCCTGGGTCTATGCCCAAGCATAGTTCAACTACAGTGGCCAGGATGATAGAGCAGTATCATTGGGCATCCTGGATCAGGAGCTTTAAGAAAAAGTAAAATTCTTGAAATTCAATCCAAACCTCTGAATCAGAATATCCTGGGAAGAATTGCAAGAGACAGTATTTTTTTTTACAAGCTGCTAGAATGATTCTTATTGAGGGGGTTCACAGATTGTGTTTTAAGAAACACTGCAAGCTCCAAAACTGTCTGGGACAGGATGCTGCCTGAAAAGCCCTCAGATATACACCCTATCAGTCTTGGCGAGGTTGGAAAACATTCAGGTTCTGGAGCAGACTTGAATGGACTTGGGGTCAAATCGGGTCCAAATCACTTTCTTACATGTATGAGCAGGCAATCACTTACTCCCCTGACATTTAGTTCCCTCATCTCAGCACACAGGGAAGACTCAGCTAGAATGGTTGTGCACGGTTAAATAAAACATTTGTGAGGTCCTATTGCCCACTAGCTTTCACCATGGCTCAGACCCCTCAACCCTCTGGCTAAAGTCTAGGCTTTCCATTTTTCAGTAGATGGGTCCTGTTTCCTGTATCACCTGCTATTTGTTGCCTGAGACACTTCTCACTGTTCCCCCTTCCTTATTTTCCAGTCCCTAATGCTGCATTTCTGGGATTAAACCCTGCTTTCCTACCTAGACCCTTACTGTGTCTCTGCCCCACCTTTACTTGTCTTTCCTCCACATGACCCAACCTCCACACTCAGCCTGACCTGAGAACCTCTTTCATCTCCATGCTCTATACTTTTGAACCCAAGCTCCAGGCATGGAATATGTTTTCATGTGCAATTTAGTATAAGTAGCATTGTCTTAAGGTGAAAACTAATTTGGGCTTTTATAGAGTATGTGACTGCAGGGGAATTGCAATGATCAGATCTCTTCTTCAGGAGAAAACATTTCATATACAGGACTTGAGAATAGATAGACTCATGGGACTCCACCTTACAGAGCCACACTTGGATAAAAATAGACAAAAAAAATACAAATGCCATGTTACATTGTCCATATATTTGGTCCTTCATCATTTTTTAATATTCTTTATTTAATATTCTTTATTTCCAGCCGC
Source organism: Panthera uncia (assembly GCF_023721935.1). Classification (NCBI taxonomy): domain Eukaryota; kingdom Metazoa; phylum Chordata; class Mammalia; order Carnivora; family Felidae; genus Panthera; species Panthera uncia. Next base: position 87,220,173 of record NW_026057580.1, read on the forward strand.
CATCTTGGGAGAAAGAGAAAAGCAGAGAGAGCACAGAAAATTGACCTGTAATTTAAAAAGAAAATGACTCCTGATGGGGTTGACACAGCCTACATTAGAAATGGGACAGTGAATTAAATGGTGTCAGCACTCTGTGACCTCAAGCCACGAGAAAGTGTTTCGTGAATGGGCGGGCTATCAGAATGCCACCCAAAATGCACTGGAAAGAGGTTGGTACAATTGCTCTTACATGAAGATGCTGTAAAAAAAAAAGCACAGCTTTTTCAGCCTCTAACTTTTTTGGATATTAAATTTACTCTGCTGTATTACACATATTCTGCCCTTCTGTGCAGTTGTTGGGTTTGCACCAGAAAAATAAGTTAGTGGAGCTCTCACTCAGATCATCCAAGGACCTTTATTCCATACTTTGTTCCTTACAGTTGAGTGGCATTTTTATTTTAAAGAAATCCAAGTGACCAGATACTATTTTGGTAATATCTTATTCTTTATTATCCTATTTTTTCCTTTTCTGTATTTTCTTTGTTGAAACAGTTTGTAGGTCTGGTCTTCCTTGCCTCCAGAGAGGAAGGGACAGGATAAAATTGGGAATCCTAGCTTTTGTTTTCCAAATCCTAAACCCTGGAGAGAGGAGGAAATTTGTGACCCCAAGAAAAGTGATCTTAATAAGCGTGGCAAGTAAAGGATTTCCCAAGACAAGGAATTTTCCCCAAGGCCCAGGGCTATAGGGAAAGGGATCTGATGCCTCATGCCCTGCTTCCTGGTAGTGCTACCAGAGAGGCAGTAAGACCTCTGAAAATCTTGGGTCCCAAGAACAAAAGGGACTAAGGCCTGACCTCCTCCAGAAAGACCATGGAGATCAAAGCTACACGGGTCCTCAAACCTCAAACCTCATACATACACCCAATGCATCTGTGTTCTTGGTGGGTAACAAGAGTGTGAGGTTTGGAGTGGTGTAATCGGGGGAGTAGTGGGGTTGGTGCAAAACTCTAGTGCGTGCCCTGCCCAAAGGCAATCTAATCCCACGGTTAAAACTACCATGAGGGTAGAAGAAACAGATCTATTGTACTTGACAAATTGTGGCCCAAATTTTGGCCACATTGAATGGAACAATGACTGTCTTAGTAGTAGTACCTAGTGTGGGCAGATGGTTAATATTCCGGGGACCTCCAGTGTCTTGGTGCTTCATAAATCCCCAAACACTGTTGTTAATTCTGAACGGAACAGGAGGAAGGAAACTTTGCAATGACCAGGTGAGGCACTCCCAGATGTAGGAGAAAGAAGCTTCAAATAGAGACTAAACAGTTCTAGAAATTTTCTAAAGTTTCTTATACATCTGATTTATGGGCTGTTTACTCCTATCATCAGAGAGGTGTCTGAGATAGGTTTGGCTTCACCAGCCTCTCTCTTTATTGGCTCTTCCTCCTCATTCTTTAAACTTTTACACAGAGTTCCTTTATTAAAAAAAAAAAAAGAGAGAGAGAGAGTGGGGCACCTGGGTGGCTCAGTCAGTTGAGTGTCCAGCTCTTGATTTCATCTTAGGTCGTGATCTCACAGTCCTGAGATTGAGTCCTGTGTCAGGCTCCATGCTAGGTGTGGAGCCTGCTTAAGATCCTCTCTCTCCCTTTCTCTCTCTCTTTCTCTCTCTCTGTCTCTGCCTCTCTCTGAAAGAAAGAAAGAAAGAAAGAAAGAAAGAAAGAAAGAAAGAAAAACAAAGAGCAAAAAACAAAACTGTTGCTCAATCTCAGGTCTCCCTGCAGCCACCTCTCTATCTCTACCTCTCCTTTCAAAATCAAGCATTTTGAAAATGTGGTGTCTACTTCTCTCCCCACTTCCTCACCTCTCTGTCATTCCTCAGCCCACAAGGATGTGGTGCCTGTCTCTGGTGTACATCCCGTGCCTTTTCAAAGAAACTGCTCCTTCTTGACAAATCCGATGGCAAGTTTTGAGTCCTCATCTCCATCCCAGTGGTATCTTTTTTTTATGTAATGTTTATTTATTTATTTTGAAAGGGGGGGGGAGAGAGAGAGAGAGAGAGAGAGAGAGAGAGAAGGGGAGGGACAGTAAGGGAGAGAGAAAATCCCAAGCAGGCTCCACACCCAGTGTGAAGTCCAATGCAGGGCTCAGTCCCACGACTGTGAGATCATGATCTGAGCCAAAATCAAGAATTGGACGCTCAACCTACTGAGCCACCGGGTGCCCCCATCCAGTGGTATCTTTGACACTGCTGACCCTTACTTGTCCTCTCACCTGTCTGGGTGCTCCTTTGAAATCTTCTCTCTGTCTGGCCTATATACATCTGTGTTCTTCGAGGTTTTGCCTAGAGCCTCTTCTCTCACTCTTCATTCTTTCTGTGGCTAAAATATCTAATCTTGTACCTTCAATTGCCATCTTAAATTTTTTTTTTAATTTGGGTATAGTTGACACATGACGTTACATTAGTTTCAGGTGTACAATTTAGTGATTCAGCATCTCTATATCTTATACTGTGCTCACCTCAAGTGTAGTTACCATCTGTCACCAAACAACACTAATACAGTATCATTGACTATATTCCCTATGCTGTACCTTTTATTTCTGTGACTTATTTATGCCATAACTGGAAACCTATATCTCCCACTCTGCTTATCCATTCTGCCCATCTCCCCACACTCCTCCTCTCTGGCTACCACCAGTTTGTTTTCTGTATTTATAGGTCTGATTCTGCTTTTTTACTTTTTAGATTCCACATATAACTGGACCGCTTACTAACACCATACACAAAAATAAACTCAAAATAGATTAAAGACCTAAATGTGAGACCTGAAACCATAATACTACTAGAAGAATACAGGCAGTAATTTCTTTGACATCAACCATAGCAATATTCTTCTAGATATGTCTCCTATGGCAAGAGAAACAAAAGTAAAAATAAGCTATTAGGACTATGTCAAAATAAAAAGCTTTTGCACAGCGAAGGAAACTATCAACAAAACAAAAAGGTAACCAAATTAATGGATAAGATATTTTCAAATGACTTACCAATAAGGGGTTAATATCCAAAGTATGCAAAGAGTTTATACAACTGAACACCAAAAAGCCCCAAACGATTCAGTTAAAAAATGGGCAGAGGACCTGAAAATAGACATTTTTCCAAAGATGTACAGATGGCCCACAGACATATGAAAAGATGCTTGACATCACTGATAATCAAGGGAATGCATATCAAAACCATGATGAGATATCACCTTGCACCTGTCAGAATGGCTAAAATCAAAATGACAAGAAATGACAAGTGTTGGCAAGGATGTGGAGAAAAAGCAACCTTTGTGCACTGTTGGTAGGAATGTAAATTGGTACAGCCATTGTGGAAAACAGCATGAAAGGTCCTCAAAAAATTAAAAATAGAAATAGCATATGATTCAATAATTCTACTACTGGGTATTTATCTAAAAAAATGAAAATATTAATTCAGAAAGATAATATGCACCCCTGTTTATTGCAGCATTATTTACAATAGCCAAGGTGTGGAAGCAATCCAAGTGTCCATAGATAGACAAATGGATAAAGAAGATATGATACACACACACACACACACACACAATGGAATATTATGCAGTCATGTAAGGATGAGATCTTGCCATTTGTGATAACATGATGGACCTAGAGGGTATAATGCTAAGTGAAATAAGTCAGACAGAGAAAGATCTCCTTTCAATTACCATATTTAAAAAAATCTAATAGTGCAATTGGATCGTATCTTACCTTTCCAGTTCCTCAACTCACCTATCCAATCTCCAAGTCTTTTTAAGTCTTCACATCAGTATATTTTAAATTGTTGCCATTGCCCAAAACTAGCCTCAGAGTCTTGTCATCTCTTACTAAGATTTTTGGGGCAAACTGGCTGGGCTTAGTGCCTCTCATCTTGGTCCTCTCTAATCAATGTCACAGCCAGAGAAAGCTTTTTAAACTAGAGGCCAACAAACTTTCTGTAAGGGTCCAGATACTAATTATTTTAGGATTCTCGATTCCTATGGTCTCTGTTGCAACTATTCAAATCTATCACTGTAGCATGAAATCAGCCATAGATAATATGTAAATAAATGGGCATGGATGTGAGTCAATAAAACTCGTTATAAAACAGGCCGTGGACCAGATTTGACCTATGAACCATAAATCGCTGATCCCTGTTTTGAAACATAAACTTAAACACATTCTTCCCATTGCCTTTAGGATATGTTACAAAATCTTGTAAACGACTTACCAGCCCAGCCAGACCTCTTATCATCCACCTCCATTGTCAACTCAGCTCCAACGCTGTCGAAAGACTTACATTACTACTTTGTCTTTTGATCGGCAGCTGACTATGTAGGTCTATTTGGGGCCGATTAAACAACACAAGTTTAAGACACATGAAGTGATGTCGGTCTGAGTTATAACTCTATCCCGACTGAAACTGTGATCTTAGGCAAGCCTCATCTTCTTGATTTATGAAAATAAATGGGCATAATTATATTATCTGGGAATAATAATATTATCTATCTCTTACATATTTCAGCTGCTTAAAAATAAATGGCATAGTGAAGATGAAAAACATTCACAAACTGTAAGGTGTTATGTAAATGTCCATGCTGCCTAACTAGGCTTGGCCAGTCCCCCTCTCCCCTTTCTTTTAAGACTATTCTGGCTAACACTCTCCCTGCTTTTTCTGTCTACATCTATCTGCTTTAGGACAGTGTAGGTCAGCCGCAGCTCAGTGGAGCCCTGGAGGATTAGGCTGACTCTGTCCTCCCCAGATCAACCCATTTTGCTAAAGCAGCCCACTCCCACTGCCCTTCCCAGCCCCAAATCTGGTGATAGAAGCCCTGTCCCTAACCCCAGCTCCGTTTCTGGAGCAATCTTTCATTCCCATGAGGCCTAATTAGAAATGATGTGTGTGTGTGTGTGTGTGTGTGTGTGTGTGTGTGTGTGTATTGGGAGAGGGGGTGATAGACAAGGGAAGAATCAGCCTACTCACTACATCTGGCCCTCCCTTGTTCCCTTACAATTCCAGGGGGGGACAGTGCATTTCCAAATGGAGGAACTATAGACTGAGCAGATTTAGTATGGAAAGCAAGTCAAACAAGTGCATATTTATGGATCATATTGTCCCTTTGTGAGCCTGGGGATTTTTCTCGCCTATTTGCAGCACCATATAGTCCATACTTAAATATCAAAAGGGACCTTTTATTTTTATATTTTCTTTTTTTAAAAAAGCCTGCTATAATATCTTCTAACTTTGACTGTCTTCTTATTTAAAGATTCTCTGACTCATTCAGGCTTCTTAACTAACCTATTGAAATTTTCTGACAGGCATCAAAAGCACAGGGAGCTAATCTTCCATTTTCTTTAAAGTTTTGGAGAAATAGCAGCCCTCACATCTGGGCACTAGAATCAATTACACAGAAGAACACCATAAAGAAATAGCAAAAGAACAGAGCATAGTTGTTTTATATTTGCTGCCTTGAACTAGAGGAAATTACCTTTTCATGACAGACTACTAGAGAATGTACTTTATTTCATAGAATATAAATCACTTTTTGGATTAAAAATTACTAAGAGCATCATGACAGGCTATAAGTAAATTCATTTACTGGGAGCGGTGCTTCTTACAAAGAATCTTTTATGTATGTATATATAAAAACTGCATCGTGTAGCATTTTTCATAAAGGAGGAAGTTATGCCGGAGTTTTTATAATTGATTTTTATTTCTAATATGATTAGAAATCCATTGTCTTAGTCATTCTTTTTCCTGTTTTAAGAAATTCTATATTGATGTGATTAGAAATTCTACAAAATTCTATACTCTAATGTGATTAGAAATCCATTGTCTTAGTCATTCTTTTTTCCTGTTTTGAGAAATTCTATATTCCTTCTATATTCCTTTAAATTCTATATTCCTATATTCTATAGTGAATTAATGAACTATACAAATGTTTCTAGACCCTGCATTGTGACAACTACTGTATATATCCCAAATACTATGTTAAATATTAAACTATAAAACAGGGGACTACCCAATCTATTATTAAATTTCCTGAGTACCTTGGGAAAAAAGTTATGATTCCTTTAAGTTTCTGAATGGATGGAAAGAGACTTCATCATTAAGCAGATAGAACAATTGTGAACATATACACACCTGACAACAGGGCCCTAAAATCTATGAGGCAAAAATGGACAGAATCCAAGGGAGAAACTTGAATTCAAGGGAGAAACTATTGTAGGGAGAACTACAATAATAGTTGACTCCTTCCATACCCTACTTTCTATAATGAACAGAACAACTAAACAGAAGATCAGTGAGGACACTGAGGCCTTGAACACCACCATAAATACACTAGACCTGACAGACATATATATAACACTCCACCCCAAACCAGCAGAATCCACATTTTTCTCAAGTGCACATGGACTGTTCTCCAGAATAGACCATATGTTAGAATACAAATGCAGTTATTCACCCAAATGTTTGAAATCACCCAACGTGTCTTTTCTGACCACAGTGGGATTAAACTAGAAATCAGTCACAAAGAAAACAAGAAAATTCACGAATTTGAGGAAATTAGCCAGCACACTCTTAAACAACACAGTTGAACCTGTAATAGGTATTATTATTATTTTTTTCTTCTCAATTCCAGTTAGAAAGCAAACTGGAGACTGACTCTAATGGGCCAGATGGAGAGTAGGTGCTTCCTTTCTATAGTCAGCTGGGGCCAATGTACTGGGTTGGGGTAAGAGTATCGCCTAACATGCTAGAGGTGCCCAATGGGGTCTGTGTGATTTCCTAGGAGCAGAAGGGGACCTGGTCAGATAACATTATAGGTCCACCACATTGGATAGTGGTTCATATAAAGTCAAAAGAATTCTAAGGAGATTAATATTTAAGATACACACAAAGGAGACTGGTAAGATAAAGGTCATCTATTGCTCTGCTGGGGGAGGGGAAGCTTCGGGCTCCTTTCCCAGGTAACTTGAGCCTCTGCATCTCGAAGTAGCAACGGCCAGCGAATCTGCGTGGGTACCCTGGCTTTCTGAACCACAGACAATGGAAGTATATCCAAATGTATCATTACAACAACTTCACTTGAGCTAAACATTGAAAGCTGAAGTACAGAGGAATCTGGTTGAAGAAGCTAGGAAAGATATAAGGAACGAGGTGTGACAGAGATAAATGCCAGAGGTTGGGCTGTTGACCACAAAAGTATATGTGCACATTTCTAAAAGCATATGGGAAGGGTAGGCTGGATCCGAGAGCAAGACCTGGTGATTTTAAGAATATATTTTCTGGGGCCCCTGGGTGGCGCAGTTGGTTGAGCATCGGACTGCAGCTCAGCTCTCGATTTCGTGGTTTGTGAGTTGGAGATCCACATCTGGCTTGCTGCTGTCAACTTGTCAGTGCAGAACCGGCTTTGGATCCTCTCTCCTCCTCTCCCTGCCCCTCCCCCGCTTGCGCGTTCCCAAAAAGAAACAAATATGTTTTTAAAAGAATGTATTTTCTGATTCTTATGTTTTAAATTTGTGTTTCCTTCCTTCTCTATCTCTAGAGATGGAGTGGAAAGGACTTCTGCATTCTAGGATTAAAGCTTTATGGTGCCATTGTCACTTAGGGGGCAAGGCGGTGTGGCAGACCCTTTTCTCACTTCACATAATCTTCCTGAGTGTTGTCACAGTGTCCCTCATTTAAATGTGCTCCTTTATTTACCTGGCTGTAGCAGAGTGGCAGCTCAGAGCACCGACAGGTTATGGCTGGTTTTCAAGACAGAATTTTTGTGTGTGTGGAAACTGCTGAGCTGATCTCTGTCGCTGATAATTAACAGACTCTTCATCCTTCCTCGGGAAGAATTTCCTTTTCTTTCTTGCCCCTGGCGGTGACCATACTTCTCTTCAGCTTAGTTAAATCTCCAGGGGAGAAAGAATAAGAATAGCTCTCAGCAAATTTATGGCAAGAGGCAATTCTTTTGTAAGGAGTTTAAATTAGGAAATATATTGACTTTAAATAATGTTTGTCCCATTTTGAAAACTTAGTGAAATGTCTTCAAATATTTTAAGTTCATTTAAATTCATTTGGTACATAAACTATGTGGACCTTACTAAAAGAATCCTTCCTAAGTGTTCTAAAATATAAAAATTAAACTTATAATATTAAAGAAACTTGGGTTTTCTTAAAGGTATTCACACTGTACATAAAATTAATATTTCAGTTTGAAATCACAAGGAAGGACTCAATTATACATTTTAAACTGCAATCACAAGGCTGATCTGTTACTCTATTTGGCCAAATTCTTATAAACATCACAAGTACAAAAATATAAAAAATGCATAGGTTTATTAACACAAATATTCATACTGTAGTTTTGATTACTTATGCATTTCTATAGCCAATCCTAAATCTTTACAGATTTGAAAAATGCTTAACTATCAAGGAAATAATTATGCCACTGCAATACATTTTGAAGGATATTTTCTCTGCCAGCTGAAAGTCCCGAGAGTGGAAGATTTAGATTGGAACATTGATTGGAATCTTATTGATAATATTGATGGGACATGTTTTGACCTATTATATTATCGTTTTCGAATAGGGTGGTCTGGTGACTCTCAAGGTCCATATTCTTGTACTTAGGCTATATGGCACCCAATTCTTATATCTGCTCGCAGAGTAGGAGATTCTTATTCAGCAGCTACATAAATGACTCTCTTATGTTCTTTTTGTTCTTGCAGGTGGTGCTGGAAGAGGTGTCTTGTTCCAGCTACATATTTCTATATAATAAACTACTCTAAAACTTAGTGCTTAAGAAAACCCCATCTCATTATATCTCAAAATTTTGTGGGTCAGGAATTTGGGCAGGAATCAGCTGGTTCATTCTTGGGTTATACCAAGTGACCCTCGTTAATACCATGTGAAACAGAAGGATCATCCGACTGAACCCTGTAGTATTCCTGACCCACAAAACTATGAAATAGAATTAAATGGTCCAAAGGTTCAAGGTGGTTTCATTCATGTGTCTCATACTTTGGGGGAATGGCTGGAAGGCTGGGCTTAGCTCAGACTGTCAATTGGAATGCCTATATGTGCCCTCTCTAGCAATGTACCTTTAGGGTAGTCAGACTTCTTACATGGGCACTCTAGGGCACTAAGTACAAGTGTTCCCATAAGCCAGGTGGAAACTGTGTGACCTTGGTGATCTAACCTTGTAAGTCACATAGGATTCACTGCCACTAGACATGATTGGTTGACAAGTCATAAGCACCATCCATATTCAAGAGGAGGGCAGGGGACATAGTCCCTCCTTTCTATGACAAAAGTGTGAACAAATATGTGACCACGTTTTAAAACTGCCACGAATCCCTTAAAATATTTAAAGATCTTTTGCATTTGCATCAAAAGATCTTTGAATTTGCTGTGCATTCTCAAATACTTCTTGTATTTTGTAAGCATTTAGTTTATTAAAACAGCATCTGATTAAATTCTAGATATATTGCATGGCAGTGTCTGAATCTGGTCATGACTTTGAGAGGTCATTCTATTTGGGAAAATGCCCTTGAAAGATCATTCTACTTGATGGAATAATTTATAAGAGAATTACTTTATTTTATTCACTGAGGAGCTACACTTGCTATCTCTTGAAATGAACTCAGAGTGTGAAATGTCCTGGTTTTACATTAATGATTTCTTGAATTTTCTTAAATGATAAATGTGTTATAAAAAATATTTTATGTTCATATATACTCAATTCAACAAATACAAAATGAGTATCTTTTGTAAGTGAGGTGCATATTCAAGGAAGGTGGATTTTATCAGGTGTTGATGGTTAGGAACTCATTCAAGATAAATGGAACAAGATGAACAATTGAGTTAAAAAATCACCCAACATGCTTGAGGTTGGGTATGCTAAGAAAAGATGTAAGCAGGTCTTCAACCTGCTTCAGTCTGGTTTGGGGTCCAAGTTCCTTTTGTGTCTTATTCTATCTGGTTAACTCCTATAGAGATCTTAATCTTGATTCTACTCTTTGGGTGATTATGTCCATTGCCCCTCATTGAAACAAGAATTGGTAGATGTCAGATAAGTATTTTTTGACTGAATAAATGAATGACCAATTTTCAAAGAATTTGAATCTAATAAATCAGTTTGTCACGTTAAAATTATCCAAACTAGTGCAGCCACTCTGGAGAATACTGAGGAGGTTCCTCAAAAACCTAAAAATAGAACTACCTTATGATCCAGAAGTTGCAATACTAGGTATTTATCCAAAGGACACAAAACACAGATTTGAAGGGGTACATGTGTCCCGATGTTTATAGCAGCATTATTAACAATAGCTGAACTATGCAGAGAGCCAAAATGTCCATTGATTGATGCATGGATAAAGAAGACATTCCAATATATATAATATATATAATGGAATATTGCTTGGCCATCAAAAAGAATGAAATCTTGCCATTTGTAACGATATGGATGGAGCTAGAATGTATTATGTTAAATGAAGTCAATCACAGAAAGACAAATACCTTGTGATTTCACTCATATGTGGAATTTGAGAAAAAAATAGATGAACAAATGGGAAAGGGGGAAAAGAAGAGAGAGAGAAACAAACCACAAGAGACTCTTAATGACAGAGAATAAACTGAGGGTTGATGGAGGTAGGTGGGTGGGGTATAGGCTAGATGGGTGATGGGTATTAAGGAGGGCACTTGTTGTGATGAGCACTGGTTGTATGTAAGTGATGAATCACTGAATTCTACTCCTGAAACCAATATTGCACTGCATCCTAACTAAAATTAAAGTTTAAAAAATGTATACTGCTCACGATTTAATTTTTCAGGAATCAGAGGGATTTTAGGTCCTCTAATAGTGCCTGGGGGTCATTATTATAAATAATCAGTTATCATTGTTTTCCCTAATTGACTTATCTTGCTTTTCTGAATATTTTGATTCCAGATAAAAAGACAAGTACTATAATTCTCTCCCACTGGGTTTTCTGTCTAAATAAGATGGTAGAAAATCAGGACTCCAAGAATTCAGAGTAAATCACCCTCCCCTAAGTTCAGCTGGTTTTGATCTCACTCAGCTGTGTCCTATGATGTGCATCTGGAGAGAGATTTGCTTGATCTGCCAGGGATTTATATAAAGTTGCAAGATTGCCCTACCTCTTACAACTCACCGGTTGGTTCTACCTCCACATAATCTCCTCTTTCCCCTCCAGATACAGAGTTCTCTCCGCTTTGTCTTGTGGAGCTGTCGAAAATAACCTATTTCCATTAAGGGGACCCAAGAGGAAAAGCTATTCCCATGATTTAGAGTGATGATTTCAACTCTCAAATGCCCTCTAAATATAGTCTGCTTGCTTGAAAAAAGGTGTTTACAACGGGATCAGATGTGGCAGGCTTCTTGCTTTCAAGAGTCCAGAAGGAGCGCTGAACAGAGAGGAGGAATAAATGTGAAACGAGCTTCACAGTCGTGTACCTTGGCAGGAGGAGCAGTGTCTCAGTTGGAAACAATTCAGGGCGAGCAGCATGGGCGGATGGGTATGTTTTCTCCTTATGCTATTGCAGATAAGTGACTGGAGTGTCAGTGTTCACTATCGTTTAAAAACAAGAAAGGGTTCCTGGTAGGAGGGCCTCTAGCTATTTTTGATTTATTACCTAATTTTCAGACACTAGAAATTAACAACGGGAAGAAATGAAGGTGGGCAGAGCAGAGCAGTAGCTCTACAATGATGATTCATTCATATGCATAAATAACATCATTTTTAGCATGAAGACAAACCAGGTGTGGCTATTTGAGAAAAACCACAGTGTCTGCTGTCTTCTATTTCCTAGAATTTCATCGTTGTACGTTGTACAGACACCTGATCGTGAGCATTTTTCCAAACTGGTTCATGAGATTTTAGAAAGCAGTCTTTGGGGGGAATGAAATCCCTTTTTTCCTCTCCTTGAAAAATAATGTTTGACAGAGGAGGATTGCCGATCTAGGGTGCCTACAACTGTAATATATATATTACGTATTTTCATGTCCAAAATATTTAATCCTGATCTTGCCTCCTTTCCCATGGAATATGAATTTGTCTGATTCGGCTAACTTTCGATGTGGTTTTTACTCAGGTAATATAGTAATAAAATTTTTAATTTATTTTATGATGCTGCATTCGTTAATATTGCTGATATCGGTGATCACAGTCTTCTGATTTCAGTGGAAATGGATTTAGTATGTTTTTATTTAAACTGTTGTTACCTTTGCTTTTGGATAGTACATTCCTAGTACTTCCTCCATCCCGGATACATGTCCACACCGGGTCATGGTGGTAGAGCGTACTTCCTGCCCTTGGACTTGGCTATGTGGCCTGCTTTGGCCATTGGAATATTAACTTACATGACTCACAAAGTCTTTGGAAGTGTTCCTTCGATCTTCCCCAGGTAGCTAGTACTGCCTCGTAAAGGTCTGAGTATAAAGACACTTGTAACAAAAATAAAGTGGATCCAAAAACCTGGAGCTGGGCTTGGCATCACCGAGCCTCGACTAGATCAGCCAAACCACTGCAATGTGCAGACCCGTGAGGGTGAAAATAAACGTTCATTGTTGAAAGCCCACTGAAGTTCGGAGTCTATTATGTAGCGAATATTGACTAATATAGACAGTGGCACTAGAAATGGGTTGTTGCCTTTACAAAAATCTATTATATGTGGTATCGTTTACGGGCCTAGGGGCCAGGTTGTATGAAAACCAATAAAGGAAGTTAGAAAACTTATGATCTGTCTTATGTACTGGTGAAGCATTTGGCCAAACTGTCATCTGCTATGCCCTAAAAGGCAGAAAATGGCCTAATGAACGTGTGGGATTAGAAAGGTATTTGAAGCAGAATGTTGATAGCATGAGCATGCTGTTGTAAGAAAGAAATGGCCTCAGGGGGGTAAAACTGGCTAATTTACAAGCATAATTGAAAGGAAACGAAGTCCAAATAATGCAGGTTGGGTAATGGAATTTTTCTCACTGAATCATAGCTATAGCCATTGGGACACAGGACAAAGACAAATCAAAGATGGAACTTACAGTGTTCTTTTTTAAGACCTGAAAAAAATAGTGTTAAAAGATCCTTATAGAAAGGTAACTTTTGCTCTCTTTTGGTTTAATTTACTCTTCCTTTTCTAGGTTCTGAGGATGGAAGTCTACATGATTAGTATTAATGCTTTTCCTCCCTAATTTATATATATTTATGACTATAAATTTCCCTTTAAGCACTGTTTTAGCTGCATCTCAAAAACTTTGCTATGATATATTTTCATTATTATTCAGTCAAAAACATTTTCTAAATGTCATTATTATTTTGTTTTTGACCCTCAACTTATTTACAAAGGTGTTATTTATTAGCTAAACAATGAGTGTTTGGAGATTTTCTTGCTTTCTTTTTCTTACTCATTTATAGGTTTATCGTGGTCAGAAAACATACTTTAAAATTTTTAATTTCTCTTTATGACCCTATCCATGGTCTGCATTGGTATATGTACCTTATGAGCTTGAAAACAATGTATATTCTGCAGCTCTTTGTTGCAGTGTTCTATAACATCAGTTAAGTTAACTTGTTTAATATTGTTGAAAACTGCTATATTCCAGCTGATTTTTGCTTACCTGTTCTATTAGTTACTGAAAGATAGATGCTAAAAACTCTGATGCCTGGATCTGTCCATTTCTTCTTTATTCCTTTTTTTTTATTGCTTCATTTCTTTTGAAACAGCATTATTAGATGCATACACAATTAGAATTGTTATGTGTTTCTAATAATTTGACCCATTTATGATTTTGAAATATGCCACTTAATCTCTGGTAATGGCCTTTTTCTTTAAGTCTGTTTTATCTGACATTAATATAACCCCACTAGCTTCCTAATGATTGGTATTTGGATGATACAACTTTTTCAACCTTCTTCTTTTATCCTACCTGTGTCCTTATATTTAGTGTGTGACTCTTTGTCCAAATATTGGTTTCTAAATCTTTTCCTCACTAAAAGGAAGCAAATATCCTTAGAGAATGATCAGGTTCATGGCTGGACAGAGAAGTCCAAAAAAAGTGAGCCTGGAGTATTTTGTTTTGCCACAAATCAAGGAAGCAGTTAAAATAAAATTGGGACATGTCAACGATATTTGCATATTCCCACTCATGTAAACTTGCACTTTCATCACTTAATTCCTTTCAATATTGTTTGCAGTAGTAAATTATTGGAAATAATTTGTACATCTATGTATAGGGGACTAGTTAAATGATGGGGTGTCTGTATGATGGAATACACTGGAAATATAAAAAATGAGAAAGGTCTTTATAGAAGACTTAAAATGACATACAAAACATGTAGTTTTTCTGAAAAAAATAGGTACAAAGCAGTGTGTATAATGTGCTGCCATTTATATAAGAAGGAGACAATACTATGTTTTGGTGTTTATATGCATTTATGTTACATAAATGCAATATATGCATTTGCTCAACTGTTTGTAAGCTATCTCTAGGAGGATAAACAAATAATTGATGACATTTTTGCCTTCAGGGAGGGAAACCCGATATCTACAGCAGGAGTCAGAGGAGATTTGTACTTTTTGAATATTTTGAAAAATAAACAAGGACAAATTTTAAAAACTCAAGTAGCCAAACAAATATATATTTATATATACACAGATATAGTTGTTAAAACAATTTCTGTTGGTCATTTTTAAAAATTGTTTTAAAGAATTTATTTTAAGGACACTTGCACTGTTGGTCGCAATGCAAACCAATGCAATCACTGTGGCAAACAGTGTGGAGTTTCCTCAAAAAGTTAAAAATAGAATTACCATATGATCCAGTTCCAATTCCACTACTGGGTATTTACCCGGAGAAAATGAAAACAATAATTTGAAAAGATATATACATCCCTATGTTTATTGCAGCATTATTTACAATAGCCAAGATGTAGAAGTAACTCGTGTCCATTCTTAGATAAATAGATAAAGAAGATGTGCTATGTATACACCACATTCATATATACAAAATGGAATATTACTCAGCCATGAAAAAGAATGAAATATTGCCATTTGTAACAACATGGATGGACCTATAATACTAAGCAAAATAAGTCAGTCCAAGAAAGACAAATGCCATATGATTTCACTCATATGTAGAATTTAAGAAACAAAACAAACAAAGAAAAAGAGAAAAAAACACTCTTAAATACAGAGAACAAACTGGTGATTGCCAGAAGGGAAGAGGGTGGGAGGATGGGTAAAATAAATAGGATTAAGAGTACACTTATCTTGGGGCGCCTGGGTGGCTCAGTCGGTTAAGCATCTGACTTCGGCTCAGGTCAT